>NC_060173.1:88257604-88445104 GCF_021184085.1 Oncorhynchus gorbuscha
AAGATTTCATTCCCACAATTTCCTATTGCTTTTCTCTGCATCAGGAGAGTCATCTGTTCATGTTTTGGCAAGAGTCTGTTTATCTCTCTTTTAATATGTTAACATATGTTTTCTTAAAAACAAATCTGCTGTTGTGCCAAATAGGAATGGCTGATTAACTTTGAAAGAAAAGTACATTTCCCTATTGTTCCCAGTGGCACATAGAGCAGGATTGTTCCTTAGTACACACAGAAATAACTATAAGCTGTAGATTCATTGTACCTCACTAACTCACAGCCAACACTCTCAAAGAAGACGAGAGCTGAGGCAGATGTCTGTCTCTTTCCAGGGATGATAGACCAGTTAATTACATCTGGAGCTGCCATTTACGGCCCATTGTCTCATTTGAATGTTGGCTGCACTCAGCGCAATGTGTTCACTTTGTCCTTCCTTTCTTTCCCTCTGCTCCTTTCTTTCTCTCTGCTTTCTGGGGGTAACACAGCATATCCTTCCTGACCCTGTATCATTTCCTCAGTAATCAGCCTGTTCTCTTCGCTCGGTGGCGAAGCTTTAATCAACCTTCTCGCAGCCTCTCCCAGACAGAAAATGTGTTATTCCGACAGAAACACACAGAAAACCATGCAATTATTCCCAGAGGACTTGTCCCTCCCTCTCTCTTCCTCCCTTCTTCCTTCCATCCCTTTCTTCTCCCCTCAACAGCTGCAGAAAGGGGGGCACAATTCCAATCACATCCTTCTCCTTATTCTTCTTGTCTTTTCCCTCCTTTCTTCCTCTTTCTGTGCAAAACTAATGAGAAGGCCGGGCTCTGTGATGATGACAGAACAAATTGTTTAATGTAAACAGCAGAGAAAGACACCCCAGGGAGCAGGCCACTGCAGCCCAGCGCCCAGAGGAGGCCTTACCTCTGATGATGATGACTAATGTGTGTGTAGTGGTATTGTACATTGCTGTAATTGCATCTGTCATCCCCAAAAAGAGAGAAAGTGGGGCTCTATACATGTATTATGACAAGCCCCCTCCCTTGACGCATAATTAAATTAGAGTTTGAGATATAGCTCCACTGCATGTGAAACAGAAGCCACTATCTATACTCATGATAGAGTAGGCCTATGCGAGGCCATCCTAGGACGATGTGTTCTGATTAGGAAAACCACCTTTTTCAACTGGGTATTTTGCCCAAAACCTCCACTTAGAAAATAAAAGCTGTATATATTTTGTTTTAAAAGATGACCTTTGGGGCTTTTGGAAATGTTCACCCAGACATAGATTATACATACACTGCTCTTTGTAATTATTGGGACAGTGAAGTATTTCTTCTTCTGACTGTATATTTCAATAGTTTGGATTTGAAATAAAACAATGACTATGAGGTTATTTTCATTCTTATCAGATGAACCGTTTAGAAATTACAGTACTTTTTGTACATAGTCCACCCAATTTAGGGGACCAAAAGTATTGGGACAAATTCACCTGTATATGTTAATTTAAGTAAAAGTAAGGTAAGTATTTGGTCCCATATTCATAGCATGCAATGACTACATCAAGCTGTTAACGCTACACATTTGTTGGATGCATTTGCTGCTAGTTTTGGTTGTTTCAGATTATTTTGTGCCCAATAGAAATTAATGGTAAATAATGTATTGCGTCATTTTGGATTCACTTTTATCGTAAATAAGAATACAATATGTATTGAAACATACATTAATCTGGATTCTACCATGATTACAGATAATCCTGAATGAATCGTGAATAATGATGAATGAGAAAGTTACAGACACTCAAATATCATACCTACCCAATAATGCTTACCTCCCCTGTTATTGTAATGGTGAGAGGCATGTCTCGGGAGTGCCATATCTGTCCGTCTGTAACTTTCTCACTCATCCTTATTCACAATTCAATCAGGATTATCCATAATCATGGAAGCATCCACATTAATGTAGAAGTGTTTAGAAACATATTTTATTCTAATTTACAATAAAAGTGACTCCAAAATGACACAATAAAATATCCACCATTCATTTCTCCTGGGCACAAAATAATCTGAAACACAACCAAAACAAAGAGCAAATGCATCCAACAAATTTAAAGAGTCACAAGCGTGCATGCTATGAATATGGGACCAAATAATTACATTTTTACGACTTTAATACACATGTAAGTGAATTAAATCTTAAGGGGGGGGGAAATCTCGCGTCTTGTGACGGCCGGCCGCCCAACAACCTGCCCGCTTGACCCTATCCCCTCCTCTCTTCTCCAGACCATTTCCGGAGACCTTCTCCCTTACCTCACCTCGCTCATCAACTCATCCCTGACCGCTGGCTACGTCCCTTCCGTCTTCAAGAGAGCGAGAGTTGCACCCCTTCTGAAAAAACCTACACTCGATCCCTCCGATGTCAACAATTACAGACCAGTATCCCTTCTTTCTTTTCTCTCCAAAACTCTTGAACGTGCCGTCCCTTGGCCAGCTCTCCCGCTATCTCTCTCTGAATCAGTCAGGTTTCAAGACTAGTCATTCAACTGAGACTGCTCTCCTCTGTATCACGGAGGCGCTCCGCACTGCTAAAGCTAACTCTCTCTCCTCTGCTCTCATCCTTCTAGATCTATCGGCTGCCTTCGATACTGTGAACCATCAGATCCTCCTCTCCACCCTCTCCGAGTTGGGCATCTCCGGCGCGGCCCACGCTTGGATTGCGTCCTACCTGACAGGTCGCTCCTACCAGGTGGCGTGGCGAGAATCTGTCTCCTCACCACGCGCTCTCACCACTGGTGTCCCCCAGGGCTCTGGTCTTGGCCCTCTCCTATTCTCGCTATACACCAAGTCACTTGGCTCTGTCATAACCTCACATGGTCTCTCCTATCATTGCTATGCAGACGACACACAATTAATCTTCTCCTTTCCCCCTTCTGATGACCAGGTGGCGAATCGCATCTCTGCATGTCTGGCAGACATATCAGTGTGGATGACGGATCACCACCTCAAGCTGAACCTCGGCAAGACGGAGCTGCTCTTCCTCCCGGGGAAGGACTGCCCGTTCCATGATCTCGCCATCACGGTTGACAACTCCATTGTGTCCTCCTCCCAGAGCGCAAAGAACATTGGCGTGATCCTGGACAACACCCTGTCGTTCTCAACCAACATCAAGGCGGTGGCCCGTTCCTGTAGGTTCATGCTCTACAACATCCGCAGAGTACGACCCTGCCTCACACAGGAAGCGGCGCAGGTCCTAATCCAGGCACTTGTCATCTCCCGTCTGGATTACTGCAACTCGCTGTTGGCTGGGCTCCCTGCCTGTGCCATTAAACCCCTTCAACTCATCCAGAACGCCGCAGCCCATCTGGTGTTCAACCTTCCCAAGTTCTCTCACGTCACCCCGCTCCTCCGTTCTCTCCACTGGCTTCCAGTTGAAGCTCGCATCCGCTACAAGACCATGGTGCTTGCCTACGGAGCTGTGAGGGGAATGGCACCTCAGTACCTCCAGGCTCTGATCAGGCCCTACACCCAAACAAGGGCACTGCGTTCATCCACCTCTGGCCTGCTCGCCTCCCTACCACTGAGGAAGTACAGCTCCCGCTCAGCCCAGTCAAAACTGTTCGCTGCTCTGGCCCCCCAATGGTGGAACAAACCCCCTCACGACGCCAGGACAGCGGAGTCAATCACCACTTTCCGGAGACACCTGAAACCCCACCTCTTTAAGGAATACCTAGGATAGGATAAGTAATCCCCTCACCCCCCCCCTTAAGATTTAGATGCACTATTGTAAAGTGACTGTTCCACTGGATGTCATAAGGTGAATGCACCAATTTGTAAGTCGCTCTGGATAAGAGCGTCTGCTAAATGACTTAAATGTAATGTAAATGTAATTAGGCCCAATTAGGTTTGTTATGTTGACCCTACTACCGCCACACCGGTGATCACGAGTCATGGGTAATGGAACACTAGTCACTTTAATAATGTTTAAATAATGTTTCCATACTGCTTTACTCATCTCATATGTATATACTGTATTCTATTCTACTGTATTTTAGTCAATGCCACTCTGACATTGCTCAATCTAATATTTATATATTTCTTAATTCCATTCGTTTACTTTTGAGATTAGTGTGTATTGTTGTGAACTGATAGATACTGCACTTTTGGAGCTAGGAACACAAGCATTTCGCTACACCAGCAATAACATCTGCTAAATATGTGTATGTGACCAATAAAATGTGATTTGATTTGATGACCACAGTCAAATTCCACGTGACCATTTAGTCACGGTAACTAGGCTTCTCCAAGCTCTGATGCTGCCGATGGTCACGATGGTCAGCACTCTATTGTCTCTCTAATACCTCTGATATCAATGCAAATGTTTTTGAAAATCAAATGAGAGCCCATGAGCTGATGTTTCGCAACATTTCTATAGGCTCAAATCATATCACATTTTATTGGTCACATACACATGGTTAGCAGATGTTAATGCGAGTGTAGCAAAATGCTTGTGCTTCTAGTTCGGACCATGCAGAAAGTTCGGACCCTGGAGAAAATATGATTTATATTTTATTCAACTATGTTCAATTGTATTCTTCATACTATATATTCTTCATACTTCATTCTTCACACCAAAGCCCCATATACAACCCACCACTGCGACCTGTACGCTCTCATTGGCTGGCCCTTGCTTCATACTCGTCGCCAAACCCACTGGCTCCAGGTCATCTACAAGACCCTGCTAGGTAAAGTCCCCCCCTTATCTCAGCTCGCTGGTCACCATAGCAGCACCCACCTGTAGCACGCGCTCCAGCAGGTATATCTCTCTGGTCACCCCCAGAACCAGTTCTTCCTTTGGCCGCCTCTCCTTCCAGTTCTCTGCTGCCAATGACTGGAACGAACTACAAAAATCTCTGAAACTGGAAGCACTTATCTCCCTCACTAGCTTTAAGCACCAGCTGTCAGAGCAGCTCACAGATTACTGCACCTGTACATAGCCCATCTATAATTTAGCCCAAACAACTACCTCTCCCCCTACTGTATTTATTTATTTATTTATTTATTTTGCTCCTTTGCACCCCATTATTTCTATCTCTACTTTGCACATTCTTCCACTGCAAATCTACCTTTCCAGTGTTTAACTTGATATATTGTGTTTACTTCGCCACCATGGCCTTTTTTGCCGTTACCTCCCTTATCTCACCTCATTTGCTCATAATGTATATAGACTTATTTTTGTACTGTATTATTGACTGTATGTTTGTTTTACTCCATGTGTAACTCTGTGTTGTTGTATGTGTCGAACTGCTTTGCTTTATCTTGGCCAGGTCGCAATTGTAAATGAGAACTTGTTCTCAACTTGCCTACCTGGTTAAATAAAGGAGAAAGAAAAATTAATATATTTTTTAAACTATAAAAGTATTTAAAAATATAATGGCACATACAGTACCAGTCAAAAGTCAGTTTTTTCTTTATTTTTTACTATTGTCTACATAGTGAAGACATCAAAATTATGGAATAACACATATGGAATCATGAAGTAACCAAAAAAGTGTTAAACAAATCAAAACATATATTATATATTTAAGTAGCCACATATGTGGAGCACCCTGTTGGCTGCATTTCCTTCACTCTGCGGTCCAACTCACCCCAAACCATCTCAATTGGGTTGAGGTCAGGTGATTGTGGAGGCCAGGTCATCTGATGCAGCACTCCATCACTCTCCTTTTTGGTCAAATAGCCCTTACACAGCCTGGAGGTTTGTTGGGTCATTGTCCTGTTGAAAAACAAATGATAATCCCACTAAGTGCAAACCAGATGGGATGGTCGATGCAGAATGCTGTGGTAGCCATGCTGGTTAAGTGTGCCTTGAATTCAAAATAAATCACAGACCGTGTCACCAGCAAAGCACCCCCATACCATCACACCTCCTCCTCCATGCTTCACGGTAGGAAACATGCAGACATGCAGATATGCAGAGATCATCTGTTCACCTACTCTGAGTCTCACAAAGACAGGGCGTTTGGAACCAAAATCTCAAATCTGGACTCATCAGACCAACAGACAGATTTCCACTTGTCTAATGTCCATTGTTCATGTTTCTTGGCTCAAGCAGGACTCTTTCTATTATTGGTGTCCTTTAGTAGTGGTTTCTTTGCAGCAATTCGACCATGAAGGCCTGAATCACTCACTCTCCTCGGAACAGTTGATATTGAGATTTGTCTGTTACTTGAACTCTGTAAAGCATTTATTTGGGCTGAAATTTCTGAGGCTGGTAACTCTAATGAACTTATCCTCTGCTGCAGGTAACTTTGGGTCTTCCTTTCCTGTGGCGGTCCTCCTGAGAGCCAGTTTCATCATAGAGCTTGATGGTTTTTGGAACTGCACTTGAAGAAACTTTCCTTGACATTTTCCGGATTGACTGATCTTCATGTCTTTAAGTAATGATGGACTGTCATTTCTCTTTAATTATTTGAACTGTTCTTGCCATAATATGCACTTGGTATTTTATAAAATATCTTCTGTATGCCACCCCTACCTTATCACAACACAACTGATTGGCTCAAACACATTAAGAAGGTTGTTTTTTTTAACAATGCACACCTGTTAATGAAGATGGTTGAGAAAATGCCAAGAGTTTGCAAAGCTGTCATCAAGGCAAAGGGTGGCTACTTTGAAGAATCTCTAATAGAAAATATATTTTGATTTATTTAACACTTTTGGTTACTACGTGATTCCATATTCCTTATTTCATAGTTTTGATGTCTTCACTCTTATTCTACAATGTAGTTTTTTTATGAGTATGCGTGTATAAACCTAACTGGTACTGTAATTCTAAGCAAATCTTGTATGCTAAATGAACTAGTGTAACCATATCAGGGCCTAACATAAGGACAACTCAGAGTATGCTATTCTGTTCTTCTGAAATAGATTACATTTTCTTATTATTATGTTTCTTTAGACCTGTCTAAAATAAATACTGGATTTATTGTGAGGGTGTAGGCTCTACTAAATGGATTTATTGTGAGGGTGTAGGCTCTACTAAATGGATTTATTGTGAGGGTGTAGGCTCTACTAAATGGATTTATTGTGAGGGTGTAGGCTCTACTAAATGGATTTATTGTGAGGGTGTAGGCTCTACTAAATGGATTTATTGTGAGGGTGTAGGCTCTACTAAATGGATTTATTAGACTTTTTTAAACCGCTTAAATATAATGGCAAAATGTAGATTTCCACCTAAATAGACATACCCAAAAGTAACTGCTATTCATGTTTAATTACATGATTCTGACATGCATTCTGACTTAGCATATTTGGAAAGAAGACATCTGGGCGATTATGAGGAAATAATCAAAACATAGATAGGAGTTACATAGTTCTGAATACACAAGATCAAGCACTCACAAAATAAATAAAATCTTTGATTGATGAAGCCAATGACTGATGTGCTGTACTCCTCAATGCCATCAGAGGAATCCCAGAACATATTCCAGTATGTGCTAGCAAAACAGCCCTGTAGCTTAGCATCTGCGTCATCTGACCACTTTTTTATTGATCAACTCACTGGTGCTTCCTGCTCTAACTTTTGTTGTAAGAAGGAATCAGGAGGATAGAATTATGTTCAGATTTGCCAAATGGAGGGCGAGGGAGAGCTTTGTATGTGCCTCTGTGTGTGGAGTAATGGTGGTCCAGAGTTTTTTCCCCCTCTGGTTGCACATGTAACATGCTGATAGAAATTTAATAAGACGGATTTAAGTTTCCCTGCATTAAAGTCCCCAGCTACTAGGAGCACCGCCTCTGGGTGAGCGATTTCCTGTTTGCTTATGGCGGAATACAGCTCATTCAGTGCAGTCTTAGCGCCAGCATCAGTCTGTGGTGGTATGTAGACAGCAATGAAAAAAAACAGATGAAAACTCTCTAGGTAGATAGTGTGGTCTACAGCTTATCATGAGATACTCTCCCTCGGGCAAGCAAAACCTTGAGACATCCTTAGATATCGTGCAACAGCTGTTATTTACAAAAATACATAGTCAGCCGCCCCTTGTCTTACCAGACGCACGCTGTTCTGTCTTGCCAATACAGCATATAACCAACCAGCTAGCTGTATGTTGATAATGTCGTCGTTCAGCCACGACTCCACGAAGCATAAGTTATTAGTTTTGAATATCCCGTTGGTAGTTTAATCTTCCGCGTAGGTCATCGATTTTCGTAAAGGATCTGGGCCTGTTCCCGGAGGAGCAGTATATCATTCACGTAAAGGAAAAAAAGGATTCTGCCGGTCCGTGTTGAGTAATTGCAGTTCTGATGCACAGAAGTTATTTTCGGTCATAAGAGATGGTAGCAGCAACATTATGTACTAAATCCGTTTTAAAAAATAAGTTACAAACAAAAAACATAATTAGTTAGGAATACGTAAAACGTCAGCCTTGTTCTCCGGCACCATCTTGTACATTGTTTCTTTTATTTTGAAAGTCATCTTTCATTGACAAGCTAAAAGTAAATTATTGATGACTAGAGCTGGAAACACATCAGATGGCTTCCAGAACATGTAAACGATATCAGAAAACAAAATGGGATTGATAGACCTTACAACTAGAAATGGGCAGATGTTTTAGTAAGTGTTGTCAGGTGTAGTCACGGGATATTTCCAAGTCTCTGAGCCAGGTAGCAATATTTCACAAAAAGCATTTTAAAAGTTCTAGGGCTTGCTTTCTCTCAACCATGTCAACTGTATATCCCTGGAAAGTGTATCTCATTGGCTGCAAGACTGTTAAGTTGCCATAGTAGCCAGTCCCCTGTGTAATGGATGCCTACAGTGCGTAAGCAGGCAACATCATATTTTTGATATGAAAAGATAGTCACTCGGTGGACATTTTATAATGCCATAAGTCATACATCATCAGATAACAATATGCTAGATGTGTTCCTACCAATCTAAGTTTTAATTTGATGCTCTCCATGTAGCTATAGCTCAAACACAGACCAAATCCAAGCTTACCTTGTAAGATGTTTGCTGTTTGGTGAAAACATTTTGACTCTGGAGGCTGGTGATCAGTAATGTAGGTCACAGGCAGACAAATAAGATATCCTCATGATCTGTGAGGTACTGGCTTTCGGTGTGTATCAACGTATTCAGTGTTTATTTTGTTTATGCTTCACAACGCTAACCGGAATGTAGGTAGCAGCCATCTTGAAATTAGGTCATCAGCTCGGCCTTCCCTTATGAATTTGTATGGCCATATATTGTAGTTTAGTTAGATTTTTACAGGGACAGTGCACCGATCAATAGCCAAGATACTCAGCTTGCCTCAGACACCCTGCTTTTGTAGATAGGTGCTACAGTTCTCATACCAGACTGAATGTACAAAACGTGTTGTAATTTCTAATAGTGTCACCCGATATCCATGAAAATATCCTCAAATGAAAGCTGACAGTCTGCACTTTAACCTCATAGTCATTGTTTGCCTACATATTTCACTGTCCCAATAAATAGGGAGACCACTGTAGATTGTACAAAACAGTATAGACACGACCGAAAATTAACGGAATAGAACAAAAAAGAAACAAACAAATTAGAACCCAATAGAATAGAATAGAATACAATAGAATAGAGTAGGGCTCAAGCTGCAGATCTCCATAAAATAATTAAACAGAAGGGCCTCCCGAGTGGCGCAGCGGTCTAAGGCACTGCATCGAGAAAATATAATAACCTAAAATCATTCAACAGAAATACATTCTCTCTCTCTCTATTAATAAGATAGCCTAGACTACCTTTTAATTCACACAGAAAATTGTCATGACCAGCGCCTTGCTTTAATTGCTACATTTTTCTTGACTCTGAAGAGGTGTATTTTTAAATACTAATATTTGAGCTACGTTACATATCACAATGTCACAGCCCATTTATCAGTGATCCAGCAATTATATCTTGTAGTCCTCCTTTGAACCTTTGTTGACTGTTTATCATTGTCAACAGATTCAATAATAGCACAGTGGACGTGTCATAATGGTTCTAATCATTTTTTCACCATACAGTTTTGCATCTGGGATTTTAGAACTATTTCCTGTAAGGTCTGTGTTTTGTATAGGCTTAAACTGGCTTGACGTTTTGATAACCATGTAATTCTCCCTCCGACAAGGTGAGTTTTATCAATACATTTGCCTCAATTTACAAAACAAATTAGCAACAGAGAAGACCTCAGCAAGACTACAAATTCCTGCAGGAAGCTCCTCCTCATCATTTCTAGCCGACACTGTCAGCTACAATTGACAGTGTGATCAGAGACCTTATGTGTCCAATCCATGAACTTCTTAGGTCCCCTTTCTCTGCCTTTGTTAGCCAAAAAAATATTGATTTTGATTACTTGTGCAGTATGTTGACTTTGGTGTCTATTTCAGACCTTATGGCATTTTTCAAGGATGAACATAGGAGCATTAAAAGAAGAGAAGCCCATTATAAGTCTGGCCATGTGAAGTTCAGGGCAACATACAGGTTTGGTCAGGGCCAGTATGAGGGATAAAGTTTATCCTGTGTCGGTGAGTGTTGCTGTTAAGTTAAGTTTAAACATCTTAGCAATACAATGTTTTCTATACAGCTATCAACATCCTACAAGGAAAGTGTAAATGTAAATGTCCGCACCCCACGGAAAATCAAATGAATATATAAAAATCCCAAGAATAATCTTCTTGTAACTAGGGGGCAGTATTTTCATTTTTTGAAAAATAGCGCTCCCAAAGTAAACGGGCTATTTTGTCAGGACAATATGTTAGAATATGCATATAATTGACAGCTTAGGATAGAAAACAATCTAAAGTTTCCAAAGCAGTAACAATATTGTCTGTGAGTATAACAGAACTGATATTGCAGGCAAAAGCCTGAGAGAAATCCAATCCGAAAGTGACTTATGTTTTGAAAGCTCAGCGTTCCGATTCCTTTTTCTACGTATTCCCCAAGGTGTCTACAGCATTTTGACGTTGTTTCACACCTTTATGTTGAAGAATGAGCGTAATCTACATTCTACATTGCGTAAGTGGTCACCTGATGGCTCTCAGAGTGACTCTTGGGTAAAATACAGGGGTAGCTATTTTTCCTCTCGGTCCTACTGAAAAGTAAATTGTCCCGGTGGATATATTATCGAATAGATATTTGAAAAACACCTTGAGGATTGATTATAAACAACGTTTGCCATGTTGCTGTCAATATTATGGAGCTAATTTGGAATATTTTTCAGCATTGTCATGACCGGCATTGTCAATTTCCGGTCGATTTCTCAGCCAAACGTGAAGAACAAACGGAGCTATTTCGGCAACAAAAATGATATTTTTGGGAAAAAAGGAACATTTGCTATCTAATTGGGAGTCTCGTGAGTGAAAACATCCGAAGCTCATCAAAGGTAAACAATTTAATTTGATTGCTTTTCTGATTTTCGTCACCAGGTTGCCTGCTGCTAGCTAGGCATAATGCTATGCTAGGCTATCGATAAACTTACACAAATGCTTGTCTTGCTTTGGCTGTAAAGCATATTTTCAAAATATGAGATGACAGGGTGATTAACAAAAGGCTAAGCTGTGTTTCAATATATTTCACTTGTGATTTCATGAATAGGAATATTTTCTAGTAATAATCCATTGCGTTATGCTAATTAGTGTCAGATGATGACAACGCTCCTGGATGGGTGGTTACAACAGTTAAGCTACAGATATCTGTTTTTTTTTAATCTGCCAATGTCGCACTTCCACATCTGCGGTGAAAGTTGACAACCATGAGACATCCCGAAAATCGATCTTCTCAAAAAATCGTCTGTAGCATCCGAACGATTTGGCCTACAAACTATTACGCACTTAACATCCTTTCTCTTGGCAGGTCTCTATAGGTGACCAGGGGATTCTTTCTACCACATGCAAATGCCTCCATGGAGCTCATAAGTGTAGCCATGCAGCCTATTTTGACGGTTCACAATATCGGCAGTACGGATTTGGAATGCGAGTGGAGGATGCCAGCCATGCCCAACCAGGTAAAGTCAATGGAGGACCTGTACCCGGCTGAAGACTACAACCCTCTCTCCCGAGAGCCCACAGAGGAGGATCTTCAGTGGCTAAGGAACAATCTCCGGTGCAGGTTCAGTGTAATGGCATCTCTCCTTGAACCTCAGCCAGAACAATCTCTACCCTCCCTGTCATCCCTGTCTGTACTGGACATTGTTTAAAAAAAACAAGGGCACCTGGGGCTGAGTGCATCTCCTCAGGTTCATTCAGTAGTACAACCCAATTCACATTGCATTTTAAATGTTGTTTTAATTATGTTTTACCCCCAGAATGAGAGAGTACATCACTTCCAGCAGATCTCCTTGCTGAGGGTGGCGTTGATCATGCACTGCTTCTCGTGGGGTGAGCCTGATGTTCAGGATGTCACGCCTCATGTCTAAAACATGGGGAAAAGGGGACATAAAGTCAAAATGTCGATGCATCTACAAATGCAATGTCTTACACAATATTGTATCATATTTGATGAGTTACTGACCTGTCCGTCCACAGGCTCGATGTGCTGTAGTTTCCACAACTGAACGCTCCTGCTCGGATCACACTGGCACAGGATGTCCATGCACCAGATGGTCTGAAGAATGCACTCCTGTTGGACTGGAAAACAAAGTGAAATTTGGTCAGTGATAGGTAGGTTTTATCAATGCTGTATCACCATCTTTATCTGGACAGAAAACACCTTGTTTATCATAATACAAACACACCTTTGACAATGTGACAAGTGGTCCCTCAACACCCAATCATGGCTCATTGTTTGTTCAGTGCGGATCTTCCTCTTCTGCCATAGTGGATGAGTTACCTTTTCTGGCAAATACAGGGCCATTTCTCTTTCCAACAGGAAAATGGCAGCTACAGACTCCAGTGTTGTCACTGGGTTTCCGGTCCCCCCATCCAAAAGAAGGATTAAAAAAAAACTTTAGTAGTTAGCTAAGTTAGTTAGATTACTTGTTGGTTATTACTGCATTGTCGGAACTAGAAGCACAAGCATTTCACTACACTCGCATTAACATCTGCTAACCATGTGTATGTGACAAATAAAATTTGATTTGATTTGAAGTTGATTACTAAAATGGTAACATCGATATTAAAGTACCATAACCCACAGACTTGACTGTAGTAATGGTCAAATATACTGTGTTAATACTATGTTGATGGGACATTTCTGCTGGGATGGAGGAATTATCTGGAATGCTCAACTAGATTATCAGGACAGTCTAGGGTAATACAGTTGAAGACGGAAGTTTACATACACTTACATTTATACTCAGTTTGTCACAATTCCTGACATTTAATCCTAGTAAAACTCTTAGGTCAGTTAGGATCACCACTTTATTTTAAGAATGTGAAATGTCAGAATAATAGTAAGGAGAATGATTTATTTCAGCCTTTATTTCTTTCACCACATTCCCAGTGGGTCAGAAGTTTACATACACTCAATTATTATTTGGTAGCATTGCCTCTAAATTGTTAAACTTGGGTCAAATGTTTCCGGTAGACTTCCACAAGCTTCCCACAATAAGTTGGGTGAATTTTGGCCCATTCCTCCTGACAGAGCTGGTGTTTCTGAGGCAGGTTTTTAGGCCTCCTTGCTCGCACGTGCTTTTTCAGTTCTGCCCACAACTTTTCTATAGGATTGAGGTCAGGGCTTTGTGATGGCCACGCCAATACTGTTGATGTGTGTGTCTCTTTAATCTCTTACTCAATTGCTATACACATTAGAAAAGGTTGAGTAGGAGATTAAAGAGACACACACATAGTCAGGCAGGAGAGCAACTATAGTTGGATAACGGTAAAAAGCTGTCACGGTTCATGAATCCACTGCCTCCCTCTCTCTTTCTCTTTCTCTCTCTCTCGTGTTTGTGTGGGCGTGGTTCCCAATTTCGGCCTGATTGTCTGCGCCAGCTGGAACCACTTATCTTCCCTTTATATGTTCTGTAACCAGTGTTTCTTGTTGTCAGATCGTTGTTACTTCCCTGAGGTTGTGTCGTGTGTCCGTGCTTGTTACTTCTCTGAGGTTGTGTCGTGTGTCCGTGCTCATCTCTTGCCGCCCTTGTGTGGATTATCTGCTGTGCTCCTTCCTACCCATCCGGACACACTCCCCTGGATTTCTCAGCACGCTATCATCGGAGTATGCGCCCTAGTCCCTGGGTCGGATTCCGTCTGAGTACAGTCTGTCTGTCCTGTTGCTGCTGTAAACTGTATTCATTAAACCATCGTTGCTTGCATCTTGCATCCACCTCTGTATTGTCACAAAAGCACATACATAGATCATAGAAATACATACACAAAGAGTTTGAGAATAAGCATAGTAACTACAAGGTTTTACTAAACACGGGTAGGGAATCCTCAAAGGAGGTCCCGGAATTAACGGGAGATGAGAAATATATGCAGGCAAAAGATAAGAGGAACATCTATTTTGGCCCGAAATGGAGGAGGAAGTACGAATTTGATGGACATTTAAATATAGAAAAACGGGAATCAATGGATTAAACAAATAAATAGGGTTTGTGGGGACAAGGTAGAAGAGCAACGGACAGAAGGGCTCGACATGACTTGTATTTGGCTGGCTGAAGCTAGGGAAAGAGCGGAGGGGGCAAAGTAAAAGGGAGCTATTAAGGAGGAAGAATTAGGTAGCCCAGAGCAGACAGAGAGGACTCCCACGTATCCCACAGAGACATCACCTAAACCCAAATTATACCCCTCCCTGGCAGACCAGGGGGAGAGGGAAAATCCAGACGGCAAGGTGGTGGTCATGAAACGGAGGCAGCCACATCAGGTGCCGCCCGTCCCATTACCCCCTACCCCATATACTGGTCCTCAGGGAGCCAAGGGAGGGAGAGAGGAAGAGGCACAGGAAGGAGGACAGGATTTGGCAAACTTATTGGGAAAGTGGATAGAGGTAGAGAAAGGGAGAATGTCAAGAAAAGTGGATAGAGACAGTCAAAAGAAAGACGGAGATAGATGCTTTTACTGCAACAAACCGGGTCATTTTACTAGAGATTGTGAGGCACCGTGTAAACACTGCAATAAAGTAGGCCATAATCACCGAGATTGGAACCGGTTGAGTCAGAGCATCTAACAGTAACTATCGGGGTAATTGTAGACAAACATAAAGGAGGCCTTAAGGGGAGGTTACCTAAGAGAGAAGGGAAAAATGGACAGGATCAGACGATAGAAAATGTTTCAATTGTGATGAAATAGGACATTTTGCCCGGGAGTGTAAGGCTCCCTGTAAACATTGTGACCGAGTAGGACACAACCACCGCAATTGCAAACATAAGGGGAAGGACAGGCACGACCATCGGAAGAGAAAGAGAGAGGCAGAGACAACAAGAGCGAGATTAATGAGAACCCTCGCTGGGGAGATGCTTGGACCTTTAAATTAGGGCTATTTTCTGGGTATTGTCTTGGTAGTACATGCCGGAGTTTACGACTTCAGACAATTATAATAATAGGGTTATTTGTGTCTCCATAATTTCAATGGTGTTGGTGGTCCAGGGGTAGAACTCTTGCCTACAATGAGGGAGTCTCGGGTTTGTATCCCAGCCTATGCACTGATAGACTAAAATGTGGGTTTTGGATTGTAATGCAACTATTGATATGTTTTGCCTGGAAAGATACGGTTGTTAGTGTTTGTTAAAGATATTAATGAAAATAAATTAATAGCTTGTTTTGGTTCAATTGAAAGACTAATTCACTCTAAATAATAGCGATGACTGAATCATAAATGACTGAATCATATAAGAGACAGTTACCTAAACCTAATGAATTCTAAATAATAGCGGAGAGATAGTAATTGCGATAGAGTTATACCCATCGAAATGTTTTTTTTCTTATGGATTGATTGATGTAGGTTATACATTTGGCGACTTACATGTTACTTTTAAGTATTAGACATTTCCTAAGGGTGAAGCAGAAAGAGAAGAGACAGTTGTAAAGTTTGGTTTTAATCGTAAGATAGCGGCAGAACATTGTTGGAGGAGAGGTTATATTTTTGTTTCGACAGTTTTAATTAAACACGTGAATTGTTTTGATAAAGGGAATGTTCTGGGAATCTAGGATACAACATGTAGAACATTTTTGATGTTTTTTCTTTAATCTGTCTAATATAGTAAGAAATACTACTGTGAAAGGGTGGTATGACTTTTGACCTCTATCATGGCTTTCCTTTGTGGTCTGATCAGCCTCATGGGAGGGGCATTTGGATGAATTTAAGGTCATTTTTGATACTGATTTTAAGGTCATTTGTGTAATTGATCATTATGAACGAGTTTATAGTTCTTTGACATATTTGTAATTTGAACCAATGAGAAGAAATAAATGCCATAGCCTTGGATTAATGGTAGACTTATGTTCCGTATTTAGAACCTAATCCAAGCCAACAGGACAGGGATATATGACATCTGTGGTGATTCAGGATCATTGAGAGCATCGACATAACCTGAATCAAACTATGTAATAACCATAGCGATTACCACCATAGACAAGTGATTTTTCTAAAATCCACGAGTTCAGACAGGGAGACAGTGAGACATATAGTCAATATTCGGGAAACAACCCATATTTGATACTGACTGTTATAAGACAGAGTGACAGACAGATAGTAGAAAAGGCAGACGGAGAAGGGCTCCCCGCACTATGCGGAGGAGAATGAGAGGGAGAGACTGGGAGTGAGAAGCAGGAGACCTGGAGCATTACGAAGGTTAGAATCTCATAATAAGCCAGGATTGAGAGAAGATAGAAGTGACACAGAATGGGTAGATAACAGTTACTGAGTGGAGACAAAAGGGGAATGAAAGCTTAGTTGGTTTCAGGAACTATGGTGTTAGACACTGAACCATTGCCTAGAAATTATTCGGCACAACAGGCCGAAATAGTAGCATTGACTAGTGCCTGCGAAATAAGAAAGGAGAGAAAGGTTACTATTTACACAGACAAGATTTTGAAATTATGCTTTACAGCGAAAGCAATCCAAGCGTTTGTGTAAGTTTATCGATAGCCTAGCATAGCATTATGTACTCTTAGCATCAGGAAGCTTGGTCACGAAAATCAGAAAAGCAATCAAATTAACCGTTTACCTTTGGTGATCTTTGGAATGTTTTCACTCACGAGACTCCCAGTTACACAACAAATGTTCCTTTTGTTCCATAAAGATTATTTTTATACCCAAAATACCGACATTTGTTTGTCGCGTTAAATCCACAGGAAAGAGCGGTCACGACAACGCAGACGGAAATTCCAAATAGTCTTCATAATGTCCACAGAAACATGTCAAATGTTTTTTTATAATCATTCCTCAGGTAGTTTATATAAATATACACTGCTCAAAAAAAAAAGGGAACACATAAACAACTCAATGTAACTCCAAGTCAATCACACTTCTGTGAAATCAAACTTAGGAAGCAACACTGATTGACAACAAATTTCACATGCTGTTGTGCAAATGAAATAGACAACAGGTGGAAATTATAGGTAATTAGCAAGACACCCCCAATAAAGGAGTGGTTCTGCAGGTGATAACCACAAACCACTTCTCAGTTCCTATGCTTCCTGGCTGATGTTTTGGTCACTTTTGAATGCTGGCGGTGCTTTCACTCTAGTGGTAGCATGAGACGGAGTCTACAACCCACACAAGTGGCTCAGGTAGTGCAGCTCATCCAGGATGGTACATCAATGTGAGCTGTGGCAAGAAGGTTTGCTGTGTCTGTCAGCGTAGTGTCCAGAGCATGGAGGCGCTACCAGGAGACAGGCCAGTACATCAGGAGATGTGGAGGAGGCCGTAGCAGGGCAACAACCCAGCAGCAGGACTGCTACCTCCGCCTTTGTGCAAGGAGGAGCAGGAGGAGCCCTGCCAGAGCCCTGCAAAATGACCTCCAGTAGGCCACAAATGTGCATGTGTCTGCTCAAACGGTCAGAAACAGACTCCATGAGGGTGGTAATGAGGGCCCGACGTCCACAGGTGGGGGTTGTGCTTACTTTGGGAACGTTATTTTTTCAAACATAAACATAGTGCCCCCTAGCTTCAAGAGGTTAAGCCATTTTGCCACAATACTGGAAGTATGCTTGGGGTCATTGTCCATTTGGAAGACCCATTTGCGACCAAGCTTTAACTTCCTGACTGATGTCTTGACGATGTTGCTTCAATATATCCACATAATTTTCCTTCCGCATGATGCCATCTATTTTGTGAAGTGGACCAGTCCCTCCTGCAGCAAAGCACCCCCACAACATGATGCTGCCACCCCCGTGCTTCACAGTTCGGATGGTGTTCTTTAGCTTGCAAGCCTCCCCCTTTTTCCTCCAAACATAACAATGGTCATTATGGCCAAACAGTTCTATGTTTGTTTCATCAGACCAGAGGACATTTCTCCAAAAAGTACAATCTTTGTCCCCATGTGCACTTGCAAGCCGTAGTCTAGCTTTTTTATGGCAGTTTTGAAGCAGTGGCTTCTTCAGTGCTGAGCGGCCTTTCAGGTTATGTCGATATAGGACTCATTTTAGTGTGGATATAGATACTTTTGTACCTGTTTCCTCCAGCATCTTCACAAGGTCCTTTGCTGTTGTTCTGGGATTGATTTGCACTTTTCGCACCAAAGCACATTCATCTCTAGGAGACAGAATGTGTCTCCTTCCTGTGCGGTATGACGGCTGCGTGGTCCCATGATGTACTATGATGTACTATTGTTTGTACAGACGAACGTGGTCCCTTCTAGCATTTGGAAATTGCTCACTAGGATGAACCAGACTTGTGGATGTCTTAATTTCCAACTCACCATCAGTACGACCAAGAATATGATTTTCGCGACGCGGATCCTGTGTTCTACCCTTCAACCAGGACAACGGAATGGATCCCATGCAGCGACCCAAAAAAACGACTCCGTAAAAGAGGGAAACGAGGCGGTCTTCTGGTCAGACTCCGGAGACGGGCACATCGTGCACCACTCACTAGCATTCTTCTCGCCAATGTCCAGTCTCTTGACAACAAGGTTGATGAAATCCGAGCAAGAGTAGCATTCCAGAGGAACATCAGAGACTGTAAAGTTCTTTGCTTCACGGAAACATGGCTCACTGGAGAGACGCTATCGGAGGCGGTGCAGCCAGCGGGTTTCTCCACGCATCGCGCCGACAGAAACAAACATCTTTCTGGTAAGAAGAGGGGCGGGAGCGTATGCCTTATGGCTAATTGAGACATGGTGTGATGAAAGAAACATACAGGAACTCAAATCCTTCTGTTCACCTGATTTAGAATTCCTCACAATCAAATGTCGACCGCATTATCTACCAAGAGAATTCTCTTCGATTATAATCACAGCCGTATATATTCCCCCCCAAGCAGACACATCGATGGCTCTGAACGAACTTTATTTGACTCTTTGCAAACTGGAATCCATTTATCCGGAGGCTGCATTCATTGTAGCTGGGGATTTTAACAAGGCTAATCTGAAAACAAGACTCCCTAAATTTTATTAACATATCGATTGCGCAACCAGGGGTGGAAAAACCTTGGATCATTGTTACTCTAACTTCCGCGACACATATAAGGCCCTGCCCCGCCCTCCTTTTGGGAAAGCTGACCATGACTCCATTTTGTTGATCCCTGCCTACAGACAGAAACTAAAACAAAAGGCTCCCACGTTGAGGTCTGTCCAACGCTGGTCCGACCAAGCTGACTCCACACTAGAAGACTGCTTCCATCACGTGGACTGGGATATGTTTCGTATTGCGTCAGATAACAACATTGACGAATACGCTGATTCGGTGTGCGAGTTCATTAGAACGTGCGTTGAAGATGTCGTTCCCATAGCAACGATTAAAACATTCCCTAACCAGAAACCGTGGATTGATGGCAGCATTCGCGTGAAACTGAAAGCGCAAACCACTGCTTTTAATCAGGGCAAGGTGACTGGTAACATGACCGAATACAAACAGTGCAGCTATTCCCTCCCCAAGGCTATCAAACAAGCTAAGCGTCAGTAGAGAGACAAAGTAGAATCTCAATTCAACGGCTCAGACACAAGAGGTATGTGGCAGGGTCTACAGTCAATCACGGACTACAAGAAGAAAACCAGCCCAGTCACGGACCAGGATGTCTTGCTCCCAGGCAGACTAAATAACTTTTTCGCCCGCTTGAGGACAATACAGTGCCACTGACACGACCTGCAACGAAAACATGCGGACTCTCCTTCACTGCAGCCGAGGTGAGTAAGACATTTAAACGTGTTAACCCTCGCAAGGCTGCAGGCCCAGACGGCATCCCCAGCCGCGCCCTCAGAGCATGCGCAGACCAGCTGGCCGGTGTGTTTACGGACATATTCAATCAATCCCTATACCAGTCTGCTGTTCCCACATGCTTCAAGAGGGCCACCATTGTTCCTGTTCCCAAGAAAACTAAGGTAACTAAGCTAAACGACTACCGCCCCGTAGCACTCACTTCCGTCATCATGAAGTGCTTTGAGAGACTAGTCAAGGACCATATCACCTCCACCCTACCTGACACCCTAGACCCACTCCAATTTGCTTACCGCCCAAATAGGTCCACAGACGATGCAATCTCAACCACACTGCACACTGCCCTAACCCATCTGGACAAGAGGAATACCTATGTGAGAATGCTGTTCATCGACTACAGCTCAGCATTCAACACCATTGTACCCTCCAAGCTCGTCATCAAGCTCGAGACCCTGGGTCTCGACCCCGCCCTGTGCAACTGGGTACTGGACTTCCTGACGGGCCAGGTGGTGAGGGTAGGCAACAACATCTCTACCCCGCTGATCCTCAACACTGGGGCCCCACAAGGGTGCGTTCTGAGCCCTCTCCTGTACTCCCTGTTCACCCACGAATGCGTGGCCACGCACGCCTCCAACTCAATCATCAAGTTTGCGGACGACACAACAGTGGTAGGCTTGATTACCAACAACGACGAGACAGACTACAGGGAGGAGGTGAGGGCCCTCGGAGTGTGGTGTCAGGAAAATAACCTCACACTCCACGTCAACAAAACTAAGGAGATGATTGTGGACTTCAGGAAACAGCAGATGGAACACCCCTCTATCCACATCGATGGAACAGTAGTGGAGAGGGTAGTAAGTTTTAAGTTCCTCGGCATACACATCACAGACAAACTGAATTGGTCCACTCACACAGTCAGCATCGTGAAGAAGGCGCAGCAGCGCCTCTTCAACCTCAGGAGGCTGAAGAAATTTGGCTTGTCACCAAAAGCACTCACAAACTTCTACAGATGCACAATCGAGAGCATCCTGGCGGGCGGTATCACCGCCTGGTACGGCAACTGCTCCGCCCACAACCGTAAGGCTCTCCAGAGGGTAGTGAGGTCTGCACAAAGCATCACCGGGGGCAAACTACCTGCCCTCCAGGACACCTACACCACCCGATGTTACAGGAAGGCCATAAAGATCATCAAGGACAACAACCACTCGAGCCACTGCCTGTTCACCCCGCTATCATCCAGAAGGCGAGGTCAGTACAGGTGCATCAAAGACTAAAAAACAAATTCCATCTCAAGGCCATCAGACTGTTAAACAGCCACCACTAACATTGAGTGGCTGCTGCCAACACACTGACACTGACACTGACTCAACTCCAGCCACTTTAATAATGGGAATTGATGGGAAATGATGTAAAATATATCACTAGCCACTTTAAACAATGCTACCTAATATAATGTTACATACCCTACATTATTCATCTCATATGCATACGTATATACTGTACTCTATATCATCTACTGCATCCTTACGTAATACATGTATCACTAGCCACTTTAACTATGCCACTTTGTTTACATACTCATCTCATGTGTATATACTGTACTCGATACCATCTACTGTATCTTGCCTATGCTGCTCTGTACCATCACTCATTCATATATCTTTATGTACATATTCTTTATCCCCTTACACTGTGTATAAGACAGTAGTTTTGGAATTGTTAGTTAGATTACTTGTTGGTTATTACTGCATTGTCGGAACTAGAAGCACAAGCATTTCGCTACACTCGCATTAACATCTGCTAACCATGTGTATGTGATAAATAAAATTTGATTTGATTTGATTCGATTCGATTTGATTTGTGTATTCAGACTTTTCTAAATGGTGCCATGCTAGCTAACCGACTATCCTTGCATGGTGCTGGCCTAATGTTAGCTAGTAAGTCTGACTACACAAATAGTGAGTTAATGTTAACTAGCTAGCTAAATATCCCTACCCTGGTGGGCTAAAGCTAGCATGTCACCATGTGAAAATTTATGACTACACAAACCGTGAGCTAATGTTAACTAACTGATTAGCTCACAAAAGACACAGATCTCGTATCCTTCCCCAGATCTGTGCCTCTACACAATCCTGTCTCGGAGCTCTATGGACAATTCCTTCGACCTCATGGCTTGGTTTTTGCTCTGACGTGCACTGTCAACTGTGAGACCTTATATAGACAGGTGTGTGCCTTTTGAAATCATGTCCAATCAATTGAATTTGAATTTTAAATACAATCAATTGAATTTACCACAGGTGGACTACAATCAAGTTGTAGAAACATCTAAAGGATAGTCAATGGAAACAGAATGCACCTGAGTTCAATTTTGAGTATCATAACAAATGGTCTGAATGCTTCTGTAAATAAGGTTTTTCTTTTGAGAACTAGTTTTCTCTTTGTCATTATGGGATATTGTGTGTAGATTGATGAGGAAACTGTCTTATTTAATCTATTTTAGAATAAGGCAACATAACAAAATGTGGAAAAAGGGAAGGGGTCTGAATACTTTCACATACAAAAGTATTACTGGATTCTGCTATTTCAGCCACACCCGTTTCTGACAGGTGTAAAAAAAAAATGAGCACAGAGCCATGCAATCTACATTGACAAATATGAACAGTTGAATGGTCTTACTGAAGAGCACAGTGACTTTCAACATTGCACCGTCATAGGAAGCCACCTTTCCAACAAGTCAGTTAGTCAAATCTATGTCCTGCTAGAGTTACCCCGGTCAACTGTAAGTGCTGTTATTGTGTAGTGGCAACATCTAGGAGCAACAACAGCTCAGCCACGAAGCGGTAGGCCACACTAGCTCACAGAACGGGTTCTGAAGCGCTTAGCTCGTAAAAATACTCTGTACTCAGTTTCAACACTCACTACCGAGTTCCAAACTGCCTCTGCAATCAACTTCCGCATAAGAACTGTTCATCGGGAGCTTCATGAAATGGGTTTCTATGGCAGAGCAGGCACACACCTGCCCCAGGTCACCATGAGCAATGCCAAACATCGTCTGGAGTGGTGTAAAGCCATTGGACTCTGGTGCAGTGGAAACGCATCCAAGGGAGTGACGAATCACGCTTACCATCTGGCAGTCCAACAGACGAATCTGGGTTTGGTGGATGCCACGAGAATGCTACTTGCCATTTTCATGGTTCAGCCTATGTCCCTTAGTTCCTGTGAAGGGAAATCTTAACGCTACACCATACAATGACATTCTAGACGATTCTGTGCTTCCAACATTGTGGCAACAGTTTGGGGAAGGCATTAATTGGGATGAAATGGAACGTCGACTGTAAGTCAGACCTAATGATTTTAGAATGAGATGTTCGACGAGCCAGTGTCCACATACATTTGGTCATGTAATGTAGTTAACATTAGCTCACCTTTTCAAAGTTGTGACATGTTAGCTAACCAACTATTCATGTTGCCAGATTAATGTTAGCTAGCAAGTCTGACTACACAAACTTTATTATTTATGTAACGTTAGTTAAATATTCTTTCCCTGGTGGGCTAACGCTAGCTAGCATGTCACAACGTGAAAAAGTATAACTACACAAACTGTGAGCTAACATTAACTAGCTGGCTAGCTCACTGAAGACTTGCCAATGAAAGGTCACAACAGTCATTATGCTATTCCATGCTGGTTTTCTTTTTACTTGTAAGGATGGTAACATGCATTGTATACATAACTACAGTCAGTGGTTACCAAGCTAATTAAGGTTAGCTAGTTTGCTACAAAGGCCAGGGTAATTTTAAAAAATTATAGTCATTTAAAATGTTATGGTAGCTAGCTGGGTATTTTGAAAAATGCTAAATAAGAATTCACGAGAGAAATATACAATATAAATTATTTACACCATAAACTAAAAAGGCTATAATATCTACTTGCTAGGTTACATGCTACTTGTCGATGAGTTTGCATGGAGAAACGTGCCTTGAGAGATAACATCAAAGCTTGCGACAAGTGTGTATAATAGCCACATTAGCGGCTAATTGACTTTTTTTGTGTGTGATGGTGGTAATTACAGGCAAATATAATGATAAAATTACCTTGTCTGAGAGATATTTGTGCGGTTATCAAAACGTCACCACAGGGTAAGCCTACACGAAACACAAAGTATGAAGTAGTTCTAAATTCCCAGACGGAAAAATTAATGGAGATTAAACGATTGGAACACTTTCTGGGTTTTACGGCTAGGTTTTATGGGCATTGTGACTCATACTGTGGTACTCTGTGTTAGCTTTGTTAGTGTATGGGTTAGTTGTACATAGTTCTACTTCTATCTATTTGCCAGTGTCCCAGTAACACTTTGCTTACAAACTGTTCACAAATGTCATGTTAATTGGTTATTTCCATTGTTTCATTCATAATCTTGGTTGTTTTTCCATGTTAGTTTGAATCTGCTGCTACAACTGATAGTGAAAAGATGCTATAGACGCTGTCTACTACTAGTCACATCCCAAATCTCACACACATACAGCCACACTTGACATGACTCAAGTGACCCCTTTACCATGGTAACCTCCTGCCATTAAAGGGGCAGCTAAACATTTTGTCTCATCTGATACTTTAGTTTAAAGACAAAAACGTGTTTTAGAAACATTACAAAGCATGGTCATTGTTTAAATGTTTTATTTTTTTATTTTGCATCTACCTGCCATAGGGGCTGGTGGACCAGTTTAGTTTTTGTATCTTTTACTTTGAGTTTTTTTTAAACAGCTTCAAACAGCTGAGCATACTATATAATACTAATGCTAATATATTTCACATCAGTTTAGATGATACAATGATTCTCTACATTCTCTATTCTTGTTTTGCCACATAATCTGAAGTTAGGTGAACTCAAATTTTCAGAACCAGGAAAAGGTGGAACGATTTCTGCATAGTGGAAATTTAATTTTTGCCCTGACTACAGGACTGTACCAACATCTGTGACTGTACTATTACATCCTATGTCATTTGGAAGTTGACCACTAGAGGGTAATGCAGTAAATGGGATGGAACATACTATACTTGTCGAGAATGTCTGCAGGTTTTTGCTCCTCCCTTATACTTGATTGATGAACTAAGGTCACTAATTAGTAAGGAATTTCCCACACCTGGTTGTCTAGGGCATACTTAAAAGAGGGAAAAAAAACCTTCAGACATTAGGCCTTCCATGGAATGAGTTTGACACTCTAGAGTATGATGAACATCTGGATAGTTTTCGCATGCATCTACCTAGACCAGGTGTATGCACCCACTGATCGGAGCAAATGTATCTCAAAGTCTGTTCAAGAACGTACAAGAACATTTTGGGAAAACGTTTTGTTCAGTACAAACCCTTCAGCAACGTAGCAAATGTTCAAGCGAACTGAACTCACCCCTGGTGTGGTGCCGAGTTGGAACAAAACACTGCAGTACCTAAGGCACTCCAAGAACAGTGTTGCCTACCTCTGACATCTGAATAGTGATGTGGGAAAACAACGATACAGTTACATTGGGATATCATTTTTAAAGATATATAGTATTGTATCATATCGTTTTAACAATATCACAATAATTTCACGGAGGGCCGAATTCTCTTGGCTCTTTCTTTTCCCTCTGTGGAAGACATATGGTGAGCAATATGTTTGGAACATTGAATCACAATAAAATCCCAGTATCGAATCGCAATATAGAATCGCAATGCATATTGTATCGTCACCTAAGTATCATGATAATATCACATTGTAAGGTCCCTGGCAATTCCCAGTCCTAGTAGACAACTTTTAAGGAGGATAGGAACATTTCAATAGACCAAAAAATTGAGAGATAGACAAACAATTGCACAAAATGGCAGACAAATCAATTCTTTATTGATTTACACAGCACTAGTACAAGCAGTTGGCCTCAATATTATAGCACCTGCCATTTGTTATTTACTCAGTCAGTAAAATAAGGAATTGTGTCACAGCTCTAGTTATTACATTTCTGCAATGTTCTGAACAAATGTGGTTGGACCATCTCTCCTGTTGGACGCAGTCTGACCATTCACAGTGTTTCTCCCAGAGTGCACGGTGGCCGGCAGCTGTCCTTTGCTCTGTCCAGTGTTAATAGTGCTGTTTGTCCCTCTGGGCATGCCGTAGCCTTTGGGTTTAGGGATCCTGGTGGGGCCGGGCTTTCGAAACGCCTCCAGAGGAACCCAAATGGAGAAAGTAGAAACATGTCACAGAGGTGGTCACCGAAAGTTATTATTAGGGCCAGCGACCTGTCATTCAGGGCAGGTGCACCTGTTTTAGCCCCACATTTTTAGCAACAAAAAATGTCTTGCCTGTTTTGCATGTTATTTTGGCATTAATACGTGTCACATATCAGTTTGCAAACAATGTTAAAATATTTATATCACTGAGTTAATAAAGCCATATACAAACATGGCCTCTTTTTTGTTTTCTTGAGTATGACAGCTCAAAAATGCAGGTGTTTCAGCCTAGCTCAGCTCTTTCTGTGGTGGTGGGGCACGCCAGCAGAAAATACGGAGCGTTGTGCCGTGATTGGCTCAGTGTTCTGTCACTATGGGGATGCTACGTCACTGCCAAGTCTTAGGGTATAGCTAAAAAATTCAAGCCCCTTGGGTGCTGCCACATTGTTACATTAGAAGTGCCCATCCAAGGAGGCTCAAGATCATTGGCCACAGATAAAATTACATCAAAACACGTTATATCTACAGTAGCTTTGATTGACATGTTTTATGCTGCTGCATAAATGATATAATATGACAGGGAGATATGTATACTGTAGCTAAGAAAGTAATACTAAGTGTATGTTGTGTAGTAAGCTGTTAGTAGCCCATGTGCCTCACCCTAATAATTTAGTCTATTTTCACCTCTAAATTTCACCTACTGTTCTGACTTGGTTGTGCACATGTACCCTATAACCTGTTTTAGAGAATATTGAAGGAGTTTCATTGTCTGCTCATATGCCCCCTTTATTTTGTCCTACGGTTCTGACTTGGTGTACAGGGAGAACACTGTCAGAACAGCCCATGTTCTGAATTCTGTCGCTGTACATTTCAAAAGTGCTGAAGAAATAAATAGTTATATTGACTACGTCCGTCCTAGCTCGCCCACTAATGTCTTAATCGAAAGTACGGATTGCCTCTCTTTTACTTGTCGTACCCTTATGACATAGTTTGTACATCTCAATTGTCAGTAGATACCACAATTGTAAACTGTTTGGGATAGGGGGCAGCATTTTTATGTTTGGATGAAAAGCGGGTGTCTGTATAGCTTGTTTTTGTGTCTGAGCGCTGTACTCAGATTACTGCATGGTGTGCTTTTTTCATAAAGCTTTTTTGAAATCTGACACAGCGGTTGCATTAAGGAGAAGTATATCATTAATTCTGTGCATAACACTTATATCTTTTATCAAAGTTTATGATGAGTATTTCTGTAAATTGATGTGGCTCTCTGCAAATTCCCCGGATGTTTCGAGGCACAACATTACTGAACATTACGAGCCAATGTAAACTGAGATTTTTGAATATAAATATGAACTTTATCAAACAAACATACATGTATTGTGTAACATGAAGTCCTATGAGTGCCATTTGATGAAGATCATCAAAGGTTAGTGATTAATTTTATCTCTATTTCTGCTTTTTGTGACTCCTCTCTTTGGCTGGAAAATGGCTGTATGTTTTTTTGTGACTGACCTAACATATGGTGTGCTTTTGCTGTAAAGCATTTTTGAAATTGGACACTATGGGTAGATTAACAAGACGTAAAGTTTTAATTTGGTGTATTGCACTTGTGATTGTATGAAAGTTAAATATTTCAAAAAAATTTTTTGAATTTCGCGCTCTGCCTTTTCAACGGATGTTGTCGAGGGGTTCCGCTTTAAGCAAGTCAGCATATCATCTATGTTTTTTTAAAGGCTGTAAATGAGATTGAATGAACTGTTTCACTGCCAGATAAGAATCAGCTGATAGCCAGGTGTAGCAGTGGTATAGTGCAATCAATGTATTGTTTAGTGTTGTGTCGTGGCTTTGCTGGCATGCATCTCACTTTTTCGGGGGGCTAACCAAGATTTACAAGCTAAAATTAAAACGGATTAGGGTCATTAATTTTTCCTGACCAGGTACCAGGGTTGGGGATAATTCTGAAATGAGTTGCAAATTACTCTTTAATGCCAATTCATTCTTTTTACTTTAATTGGTTACACCCCAGAGGAAGCAGAATTTGAATTTAATTTGAATTAAAGGAAGTACAATTTAATTCAAGGAAATTGAAATGTTTTATTTATGACCATAGTCACATTTATTTTGACATAATGTATGGTGGTTACCAAAGCATTTAGGTTGAAGCATTTTTGAACTCATTCTCCAAAAAAAAAATTTTTTATAATTACAATGGTCTGGGAATATTCTAAGATCATGTTGTTGGTTGTCTATAATAATTTATTATTCCCTTAATATTTTTAAATATCAGAAAAAATATGTTTCCCAAGATCAAAGACTGCAGTATAGAAGGGAACAATCGAACATCTCATGACAAAGAAATTACTGTTTGACATCTGAGTTATAATACAAATTAATATTTGAAATGGTATGTGTATTCTTTGCATTAATAAGTGACATATCATTCAAGATTTGTAAAATTAATGAGACTTTCATGTTTCACCTCTCAGTTGAATTGGTTTGAATAAACATGTCTGCTTTCGGTGGGATGTGGCCAATTCAAATTCAAATAAAATGAATTGTTTGAATTGAATTAAATTCAGAAATTCCGATTTTACCTCAACCCTGCCACACACACCACACACACACACACACACACACACACACACACACACACACACACACACACACACACACACACACACACACACACACAGCATACGTTTTACTATCCCTGTGGGGACCTAAAGTTGATTTGCATTGAAAATCCTATTTTCCCTAAACCTAAACCTAACCCCCTAACCCTAATTGTAACGCTAACCCCTACATTTAAAATAGCCTTTGTCCTCGTGGGTACGTTGAAAAATGCTTGGGGGTTTCCGGTACCCACGAGGATAGTAACACAAGCACACACCCACAGTCATGGTCATGTTGTTTTAGGGGGAACTTGCTTTCTGCACTCAATGAAAATACAGAAAAACAAATGTATCATCATTCCAGTGTTTCCCACTAGCGCCGGCTGTCGGCTATAAAGCAGATTATAAACACATTTTCATCCGGCTACTTTTTCCACTTAAATTAATGAGGCTACTTTTCAATTCCAGTCAGAAAAAGTATTGAACGATATGCATGTTCTATCGAATATATTGATAGGCGGACAGGCTCCTGACAACCTCAAAGTGAGCGATGACAGGGAAACACTACTGGTTTGACAGTCTGTTGTCTGTCCCGGCTCTCGGTACCTGGGTGTGGGTGTCAGGGTTGCCATGTCCGCAGTTTTACCGGGTATTGGGCCACTTTGAACACGATGCTGTGGGTGGGTTGTTGGGCTACTTGCAGCACCGCGGCCGCCATGGCATTTCTCATTTTAAGAAATATATCACTGTGACCTGCTGCTGGTGACTATCGGGCAGTGACCAGGCTGTTTGGTGAGTGAGTGGTGGGGAAGGAAAGTACAAGATGGAGCAGCACGCGCGCACATTATGACAACTTTTTACGATTTTGTCGGTTGGCTATTTAACTTGACGTTATGGTGACACCTGCTGTTTTCCAATCCGTTTCCCAACATGCTAGAACTGATGCGCATCAAGAAATAACGGTGACAACGCACTGGAAATGGACTTTGGGCACACTAGAGCGCATTATATAATTTGCTCAGCGGTAGTTTGAACTCCATTCTAATGTCGACTTTGCTTATGGACGTTATCTAGCGAAGTGTTTTACGCATGCTCAGTTATTGGTTCTCGGGGGCTGCGCGAGTGGAAATTTGAAATGAAAGTTATGGAACACCCTAGCGTGCTTATGTCATGGGGAAATGTCCTCAATGAAACTGACATGTGGAGAATTATACATTTGCATTTGTTGGCCATCAAGTAGCCTATTAATGTATATGCCATTGTAGGCTACCGTAGGCTACCATTTGATACAATGAATATGTTGAAATCACTAGGCCTATATCACTGGAGTCATTGCAAATCAATTTGTGCCACTTGTGTAGCCTACCTGGAGCTGGCAAATATATTTAATATATAGCCTATAGCTTCAATGTATTGTTCTTGTAGCCTGTGTTATTATGAACTTATGAATGGCCATGTTTAGTTAAATATATTGGAAGTTATCAAAGCTCTATCACTATTGCCGATTAGTTGTTGGAACGCATTAGATGGACGGTAACAGTCAATCAGATTAGACTACATGTAAAGATAAAAAGGCTGTTGTTGACAAGCATATTAATATTTACTTATGTAATTGATATAATGACCCCATCCCCAGTAGCCTATTCCAGCAGGCTATTGGGAAACACAAGCACTTCTAACATCGACATCACCAAGCTATTCATGTTGAATAAATTAGTCTGTTAATTTGAACTAAGCAAACTGCTAAATCGTTCAGTTTACATCTTGTCTAGGCTACAGTTGACTATTTGGAATAAGGGACTGCTATAGGCTACCTTCATCTATCTAAGCAAACCATGGCAAGGTTAATTTACCCAGATTCTTGTCCGTAGCCTATGCCTATTGAAATGACAAGTCAGTCTCACAAATGGGCCATTTATACCTGTTTGTAGTCTTAACATCTGGCACATACTAATGACAAAACTGGCAAAAAATACAGCCCTGAATAGTGGGATATTGGCGATATACAACAAACCCCTGAGGTGTCTTATTGCTATTATGAACTGGTTACCAACCTAATTAGAGCAGTAAAAAACAAACATTTTGTCATACCAGTGATATACCACGGCAGTCAGACAATCAGCATTCAGGGCTCGAACCACCCATTTTATAAAACTAAACAATAAGGCACGAGGGGTGGTGGTATACGGCCAAGACACCGTGGCTAAGGGCTGTTCTTAGGCAATGACGCATCGCCTGGACACAGCCCTTAGCCGTGGTATATTATCCATGTACCATAAACCCACGAGGTGCTTTATTGTTATTATAAACTGGTTACCAACATAATTAGAGAAGTAAAAATACATGTTTTGTCATACCTGTGGTATATGGTCTGATATACCACTGCTGTCAGCCAATTTACCCTGAATCTTATACCATGGGTATGATCATTTAAAAAATACTGTTCTAATTACGTTGGTAACCTGTTTATAATAGTAAAAAGGAACCCCGGAGGTTTGTAGTATATGGCCAATATACCATGGCTGACGACTGTATCTGTAACGGATGTGAAACGGCTAGCTTAGTTAGCGGTGTGCGCTAAATAGCGTTTCAATCGGTTACGTCACTTGCTCTGAGACCTTGAAGTAGTAGTTCCCCTTGCTCTGCAAGGGCCGCGGCTTTTGTGGAGCGATGGGTAACGATGCTTCGTGGGTGACTGTTGTTGATGTGTGCAGAAGGTCCCGGGTATGGGCGAGGGGACGGTTTAAAATTATACTGTTACATTGATGCTGTTGACCCGGATTACTGGTTGCTGCGGAAAAAGGTGGAAGGTCAAAAGGGGGGTGAGTGTATCGGATGTGAAACGGCTAGCTTAGCCGTTGTGCGCTAAATAGCGTTTCAATCGGTTACGTCACTTTCTCTGAGACCTTGAAGTAGTAGTTCCCCTTGCTCTGCGGCTTTTGTGGAGCGATGCTTCGAGGGTGACTGAACCCGGGTGACTGTAACACCCGGGTTCGCGCCCGGGTGTTACATATCCAGGCACTCCATGTTGTGTCATGCGTAAGAACAGCCCGTAGCTGTGGTATATTGGCCATATACCATACCCCCTAATGCCTTATTGCTTAATCATAGCAGTCAAACGAGTTAAATCGACATCCATTGATTGTAAAATAATCTGGCAGTTTAATAAGGGAGAATTATATTTTCTCTTGCAACATATTCAAATTCGTTTTTTTTACTTCATGTCATAGTTTGCAAGAATTATTCACATTTTGCGTCTAATGTCGTTACAAGTTACATTGATATTCCTTCTTAATTGGCTCGATAAAGTTATGGAAAAATGGTTTACTGTGTAAATGTGGCAACTCCTCTCTTGCTGTGAAAAATACATTGACTCGTTTTCAGGCCTTTGGGTGAGTATTGAATGGACATTGTACAAGACATTGTTGCAACCCTTGTGTGTGTGTTGTGGTTGCAGTCGGATTTCTTTACATGGAGAGAGTATGAATTTGCACGTTCCATATACGTGAGTGAATTTGGGGCGGCAAGGAGCCTAAGGGTTAAGAGCATTGGTCCAATAACAGAATGGTTGCTGGTTCCAAAACCAGAGGCAACTAGGGGTAAAATATGTCATTGTGCCATTGAGCAAGGCACTTAACCCTAATTTCTCCTGTAAATCGCTCTGGGTAAAAGTGTCTGCTAAATTACTTAAATGTAATATAATGTGGAAACAATGAGTCGAAATCCACTTAGCCTACTGTTTTTTGGCACATTAATTGACTTTCTTTCATGTGCAGGGTCCGACATTAACAATGGCCTGCTGGCCCAGGGCCAATAAAAACGTGACATGCCTGTGGATCTCGTCAGTCACTTTTCAGTGTATTTTTTTGCTTTCAAGTTCAACATTTATCTGCTCTGTCGCAGTCTAACATTGAAAACCATTAATGAACACGTGTAAATGTCATGCTATATGTATTTGAGCTATGAGTGGCTGTTCCCTCAAACACCAGCACGATCCCGCGAGTCACAGCTTCTCGACCACTCGAGCAGTACACGAGTTGATGTCTTGATAGCACACGCGACCTGTCCAGAGCAAAAAGAAGCACTCATAAATCTACTCTCTGACCTTATTTGTTTTTGGGAAAGTAATTTACAAAAGTAAACCTTCGATAGTGAAAATACTAGGAATATGCTGGCTACTGTTGATAGTCTACAAAAAGAAAGCTACAAAAGCATTCGTCTTGGCTAGCCTATTGTAGGCTCGTCAATATAAACTCTCTTTTGGAATGTTTGTCTTAAAGGAGCAGCGTCCTATTTTCAAATCTCAAAATGACATACTTTAGAAACAAAAATGTATGCAAATAACAAAATAATTCTAAAGAATAGAGTAATGACTTGCATTGATAAATTATATTACATAGCTTTTTGATACATATAATAAACAAATGTAGTTGAATATAGAGAGAAGGCATGACAACCAATAGGCCCTGCATGACCCCAATGTATGAAAGAACTACACTATGTCCGTACCAGTTGAAATTCTGTTCAGGCCAGTCGAGTTTTGGCCAACCGGCCTGATTGGGCCGGTGATTAAAAAGAGTTAACTTTGGACCCTGGCGTGTTTCATATCCAGCCACGGAGTGGCGGCGCATAGGCTATTTACTGTGCTTTGATTCACGAACAGCAAACTTGACAAGTTTATAAAAGGTGTCGAACTGACTGGATAAAGGCGATCTCAACTCAATATTAGGAAGGTGTTCTCAATGTTTTGTACACTCAGTGTAAATCCTTACCATTCATAAATCCTATAACATGTCCATGGTATCGCATCAGGACAAGTAAACCAAAGACTTTGTTTATATTTTCATTAGGACTTGCCAGACAGTGACATTAAAGTGAGTGAATCATGTTTGGAGCGAGCGGTTGGAGCGAGCGGTCGCATCGGCACTTCGCTCCGCAGGTAGTATAACTTTTTCATTACATTTCATTATAGTACAACGGTTTGATTTGTCTAATCTTAGCAATTTCTTCTTAGCTAGCTACATAGCCGTCTTTGTATCAAAGATAATTGCATAATTCTCGTATTTCGTTGTCCTAACGTAGTCTTCACTGCTATTTGCCCAGCAGCTAGCCAGCTAGCAAACGCCCACCGATTAGCAGCACTGTAGTAACTATTACACTCAACTGAACGACTTGATTAGTGTAGTGTTAGCTAGCTACATAGCTGTCTTTGCTGTCTTCGTATCCAAGATAATTGTGTAGTTTAGAGTGTGTAGTCTTAGAGTGATTATCTTAATTTACCGAGGTTAGCTAGCCAGCTATTTGTCGTCCTTAACGTAGGAGACTCTGCTAGCTAGCCAACAGCTAGCCAACAGCTAGCCGACAGCTAGCCAACAGCTAGCCAACAGCTAGCCAACGTCTACCGAATAGACTCAACAACCCGGTCGCATTCACAGGTAGTATCACATTTTCATTTCATTTCATTACAGTACAACGGTTTGATTTGTTTGATCGTAGCTAGCTACATAGCTACATAGCTACATAGCCGTCTTTGTCAAAGATAATTGTGTAGTCTAGAGCGATTTTCTAGGTTAGCTAGCCAGCTATTGTCGTTCTTTTAACGCAACGTAACGTAAACAACACGGCTAGCTAGCCAGCTAGCCCCGTATAGCCCCGTATAGCCCCGTATAGCAGCACTGCAGAAACTATTACACTCAACGGAACGACTTGATTAGTGTAGTGTCAACAACGCAGCCACTGCCAGCTAGCCTACAAAGTCAACAATGCAGCCACTGCCAGCTAGCCTACTTCAGCAGTACTGTATCATTTTAATCATTTTAGTCAATAAGATTCTTGCTACGTGAGCTTAACTTCCTGAACATTCGAGACGTGTAGTCCACTTGTCATTCCAATCTCCTTTGCATTAGCGTAGCCTCTTCTGTAGCCTGTCAACTATGTGTCTGTCTATCCCTGTTCTCTCCTCTCTGCACAGACCATACAAACGCTCCACACCGCGTGGCCGCGGCCACCCTAATCTGGTGGTCCCAGCGCGCACGACCCACGTGGAGTTCCAGGTCTCCGGTAGCCTCTGGAACTGCCGATCTGCGGCCAACAAGGCAGAGTTCATCTCAGCCTATGCCTCCCTCCAGTCCCTCGACTTCTTGGCACTGACGGAAACATGGATCACCACAGACAACACTGCTACTCCTACTGCTCTCTCTTCGTCCGCCCACGTGTTCTCGCACACCCCGAGAGTTTCTGGTCAGCGGGGTGGTGGCACCGGGATCCTCATCTCTCCCAAGTGGTCATTCTCTCTTTCTCCCCTTACCCATCTGTCTATCGCCTCCTTTGAATTCCATGCTGTCACAGTTACCAGCCCTTTCAAGCTTAACATCCTTATCATTTATCGCCCTCCAGGTCCCCTCGGAGAGTTCATCAATGAGCTTGATGCCTTGATAAGCTCCTTTCCTGAGGACGGCTCACCTCTCACAGTGCTGGGCGACTTTAACCTCCCCACGTCTACCTTTGACTCATTCCTCTCTGCCTCCTTCTTTCCACTCCTCTCCTCTTTTGACCTCACCCTCTCACCTTCCCCCCTACTCACAAGGCAGGCAATACGCTCGACCTCATCTTTACTAGATGCTGTTCTTCCACTAACCTCATTGCAACTCCCCTCCAAGTCTCCGACCACTACCTTGTATCCTTTTCCCTCTCGCTCTCATCCAACACCTCCCACACTGCCCCTACTCGGATGGTATCGCGCCGTCCCAACCTTCGCTCTCTCTCCCCCGCTACTCTCTCCTCTTCCATCCTATCATCTCTTCCCTCTGCTCAAACCTTCTCCAACCTATCTCCTGATTCTGCCTCCTCAACCCTCCTCTCCTCCCTTTCTGCATCCTTTGACTCTCTATGTCCCCTATCCTCCAGGCCGGCTCGGTCCTCCCCTCCCGCCCCGTGGCTCGACGACTCATTGTGAGCTCACAGAACAGGGCTCCGGGCAGCCGAGCGGAAATGGAGGAAAACTCGCCTCCCTGCGGACCTGGCATCCTTTCACTCTCTCCTCTCTACATTTTCCTCCTCTGTCTCTGCTGCTAAAGCCATTTTCTACCACTCTAAATTCCAAGCATCTGCCTCTAACCCTAGGAAGCTCTTTGCCACCTTCTCCTCCCTCCTGGTACTCTGTTCAGCTAAAATAGTGTACAAAATTACATTTGACATTTTTCTACATGACCCCACCTGAGATTTGAACTCACAATCTTAGAATTGGGGTAAATGCTGATGCTAATCCAGGCACTTGTCATCTCCCGTCTGGATTACTGCAACTCGCTGTTGGCTGGGCTCCCTGCCTGTGCCATTAAACCCCTTCAACTCATCCAGAACGCCGCAGCCCGTCTGGTGTTCAACCTTCCCAAGTTCTCTCACGTCACCCTGCTCCTCCGTTCTCTCCACTGGCTTCCAGTTGAAGCTCGCATCCGCTACAAGACCATGGTGCTTGCCTACGGAGCTGTGAGGGGAACGGCACCTCAGTACCTCCAGGCTCTGATCAGGCCCTACACCCAAACAAGGGCACTGCGTTCATCCACCTCTGGCCTGCTCGCCTCCCTACCACTGAGGAAGTACAGTTCCCGCTCAGCCCAGTCAAAACTGTTCGCTGCTCTGGCCCCCCAATGGTGGAACAAACTCCCTCACGACGCCAGGACAGCGGCGTCAATCACCACCTTCCGGAGACACCTGAAACCCCACCTCTTTAAGGAATACCTAGGATAGGATAAGTAATCCTTCTCACCCCCCCTTTAAGATTTAGATGCACTATTGTAAAGTGACTGTTCTACTGGATGTCATAAGGTGAATGCACCAATTTGTAAGTCGCTCTGGATAAGAGCGTCTGCTAAATGACTTAAATGTAATGTAAATGTAAATTTGGCTCTCTAATTTGCATACTGGTAGGCTTTTTGTTGATTATCTGCAGATAAATTATGAAAACATTGGATGAATCCTCCTCACTGCAGGAGTAATAGGTAAGCTAGTGGAGAGAGAGCCTCAATCTGGTCCAAAATGTATAAAAGAAAACAGCTTGGATTGTTTTAAAAGCTAATGATACTTATATTGTATTTTCAAAGAAATATTGCATGTGTTTTATAGGATATTGTACAACAGTTGATGAAACTAACACAGTTAAAATGTTAAAAATAGTGATCAATGTTATTTCCTGATATTTGCTCGTTGAACATACAAATACATTCTAGCATTAGAATGTAAACTGCCTACGGAAAGTACTCAGACCCCTTGACTTTTTCCACATTTTGTTACGTTACAGCCTTATTCTAAAATGGATTAAATTGTTTTTTTTCCCTCATCAATCTACACACAATACCCCATTATGACAAAGCAAAAACTGGTTTGAAGAAATTCTTGCTAATTTAATAATGACTTTTTAAAAACTGAAATATCATATTTACATAAGTATTCTGATCCTTTACTCAACACTTGGTTGAAGCACCTTTGACAGCGATTACAGTATCGAGTCTTCTTGGGTATGACACTACGAGCTTGGCACACCTGTATTTGAGGAGTTTCTCCAATTCTTCTTTGCAGATCCTCTCAAGCTCTGTCAGGTTGGATGGGGAGCATTGCTGCACAGCTATTTTCAGGTCTCTCCGAAGATGTTCGGGTTTAAGTCTGGGCTCTGGGTGGGCCACTCAAGGACATTCTGAGACTTGTCCCGAAGCCACTCCTGCGTTGTCTTGGCTGTGTTCTTAGGATCATTATCCAGTTGAAAGGTGAACCTTCGCCCCAGTCTGAGATCTTGAGCGCTCTGGAGCAGGTTTTCATCAAGGATCTCACTGTACTTTGGTCCCTTCATCTTTGCCAAGATCCTGACTAGTCTCCAAGTCCCTGCCGCTGAAAAACATCCCTACAGCATGATGCTGCCACTATCATGCTTCACCATAGGGATGGTGCCAGGTTTCCTCCAGACGTGACACTTGGCATTCAAGACAAAGAGATCAATCTCGGTTTCATCAGACCAGAGAATCTTGTTTCTCATGGTCTGAGAGTCTTTAGGTGCCTTTTGACAAAATCAAAGCGGGCTGTCATGTACTTTAAAAATATATATATATATATATTTAACCTTTATTTAACTAGGCAGGTCAGATATGAACAAATTCTTATATACAATGACTGCCTAGGAACAGTGGGTCACCTCCCTGTCCAAGGCCCTTCTCTCCCAATTTGCTCAGTTTGGCCAGCTCTAGGAAGAGTCTTGGTGGTTCTAAACTTCTTCCATTTAAGAATGATGAAGGCCACTGCGTTCTTGGGGACCTTCAATGCTGAAGAAATGTTTTGGTACCCTTCCCAGATCTGTTCCTCGACACTTCCTGTCTCGGAGCTCTATGGACAATTCCTTTGACCTCATGGCTTGTTTTTTTGCTCTGACATGCACTGTCAACTGTGGGACCTTATATAGACAGGTGTGAGCCTTTCGAAATCATGTCCAATCAATTGAATTTACCACAGGTGGACTCCAATCAAATTGTAGAAACATCTCAAAGATGATCAATGGAAACAGAATGCACCTGAGCTCAATTTCGAGGGGCTGATTACTTATGTGAATAAGGTATTTCAGTTTTTTTATTTTTTATTATACATTTGCAAAAATGTTGAAAAATCTGTTTTAGCTTTGTGGTTATGGGGTATTGTGTGCAGATTGCTGAGGAAAAACATTTATTTCATCCTCTTTAGAAAGAGACTGTAACTTAACAAATTGTGGAAAAAGTCAAGGGGTCTGAATACTTTCTGAAGGCACTGTACTAGAGGCCACCAAAATAGAGCTTGTTCGGCATACATTTATTAATCCAGGTTCGGGGGAGCCTGGCTGGCTACTTTTCTATTAGGCTGGCTACTCCATGTGCTTGTGGAAAACACTGTCTTTCCCTCTCAATTTTTCCATTGCTTGCCTTTGATGGTCTGTTGTCAGTAGGGGTGCTGCTGAACTATTCTGGCTGCCATAGCTCTGACATCATACACTAAGTGCCACCATTGTAGGGCTTTGCATCATCACACACTGCCAGAGTAGAGTTCAGTTAGGGCTGGCACAATTACCGTATAATATCCGATTATGGATGAATACCATCATGAAAGAAAAAAACTACATATCTTTTACTAACAGCTGATTGAAGGCGGCACAGAAGGGCATTTGTGCAGTTCAAATCAAAATCAAATTTGATTTGTCACATGCTCTGAATGCAACGGCCGTAGACCTTACCGTTAAATGCTTACTTACAAGCCCTTCAACATGCAGTTTTAAGAAAATGTTTACTAAATAAACTAAAGTAAAAACACAATAAAATGACAATGAGGTTATGTACAGGGGGTACCGTTTACTGGCGAACATGTTGCTTATTTTGCAGCATTTAGCTGCGTCTGTGGCAAGGGCCTTTCTCTTTTTTATTCTCTCCCTCTCTGCTCCACCTTTCCTTTTCTGATCGTCCATTTTGCCATGCGACTTGTCAAAAATGTTATCGTTAGAGAAGCTGGTAGACGGTTGCTATGTGCGTTGCGGAGAGACCTGATGTCATTTTTGGCGTGGGGACACTGCAGCGAGAGAGTGAGAGTTGCGCCTGATGTGTGGATTCTCTGTTTATTCAATCCTGCTTGCTATTCACGGCAGGTCAAAACGACCCTCAGGCACCCGACGGCCAGTCCCCCTCCCATTTTGTCTTTAAACTGCTGCTACTCGCTGTTTATTATCTATGCATAGTCATTTTAAGCCCTACCGAAATGTACAAATAACCTCATCTAACCTGTACCCCCGTACATTGACTCAGTAACGGTACCCAGGGAGCAGGTCAGTCAAAAACACTAGCTAAAACACACACACTGACACACACACACACACGACACCCAGCATGGCTAGCTAAGTAGCCTAGGTAATAATAGTGACACAACGGCCGGTAGACTAAACAGTTTGCACGTCTTACGTCTTCGTGGAGGAACTATATCATAGCAATGAGTGCAACATAGCGAACATAATATGACATTGAAGGCAATATGTTTCAACTAGTAAAACATAGTAAACCTAGACTATGGACTTGCCAGCATTCGGTCATGTCTCATGCCACATAAGCTAGGTAAAGTGCACATACACTGTACAGTGAAACAGGCTACAGTAACCTAACCATAATACATCCATGAACGTAATCCAGTAGCCTGTGTGTCACAGCACAGGCAATGACAAAGATCATTAGCGTCATTAGTACCAGCATTACAAGTTATTACAATAATATACAGCTCCGGGAAAAATTAAGAGACCACTCCAAATTAAGAGGCCATTCTTATGTTTTTCCCGAGCTGTATTAATGTAGCCTACTGATACACTAATGATAGTGAGTATGATAATAGAGTCTTTTCTTTGTAAAGGTGGAGAAGGAAGCAGCAGCACTAGAGCTTCAGGTGCTCCTGCTGAACTGGAGATGGTGGTCAGTTCAGAGTCAGACTCAGAGCAGGAACCTTCAGGTACAACTTAAGAGCACGAACCTAAACATGTAGGCTATGATTTCAGATTAATATGTGCTTTATCTATGAGATTATCAGAAGGACTGTAATCGGTGGGAATTACAATCGATGACTGCACAAGTAATGCAAGTTTAAGTTGAGGTTATTTACAATGTTAATCTCATTATGCAGAGCAACTAGATGTGCAGAGAGAGAGAGAGAGGTTCAGAGCCCAGTACATGGAAGATAGTAAGGGACAGTGAAAGCACTGAAAATACATTTTATTATTTTGCCCGTCCTCAGTCCAAGGATTTTAACTTGTTTTTTCAGTACCACACAAAACAAAGCCCCTCTGTCATGTTTTGTCATTTATTATCTTGTCTTGTCCCTGTGCTTCCCATTCTATTCGTTTCCCTCTGCTGGTCTTATTAGGTTCTTTCCCTCTTTCTATCCCTCTCTCTCCCCCTCCCTCTCTCACTCTCTCGCTCTCTCTTCTCTCTATCGTTCCGTTCCTGCTCCCAGCTGTTCCTATTCCCCTAATCATCATTTAGTCTTCCCACACCTGTTCCCGATCCTTTTCCCTGATTAGAGTCCCTATTTCACTCCTTGTTTCCCGTACCTGCCCTGTCGGATCCTCATTTATAATTCACCGTGCTGTGTCAATGTTTTGCCCTGTCGTGTCGTGTTTCCCTCAGATGCTGCGTGGTGAGCAGGTGTCTGAGTCTGCTAGGTTCAAGTGCCTTCCCGAGGCAACCAGCAGTTCTCGATCAAGTCTCCAGTCTGTTCTTGTCTTTACGTGTAGTATTATGCTTTTTGTTTTGTAAAGTTTATTCTGGATTAAATACTCTGTTTTCGCCAAGTCGCTTTTGGGTCCTCATTCACCTGCATGACAGAAGGATCCGACCGAGGAATGGACCCAGCGACTACAGACGCTCGTAACACTGCCGTCGAGATCCAAGGAGCCATGCTCGGCAGACACGAGCAGGAATTGTCTGCTGCTCGCCATGCCGTGGAGAACCTGGCCGCTCAGGTTTCCGACCTCTCTGGACAGTTCCAGAGTCTTCGTCTCGTGCCACCTGTTACTTCCTGGCCTGCCGAGCCTCCAGAACCTAGGGTTAATAACCCACCTTGCTACTCCGGGCAGCCCACTGAGTGCCGCTCCTTTCTCACCCAGTGTGAGATTGTGTTCTCTCTCAACCCAACACATACTCTAGAGAGAGAGCTCGGGTTGCTTACGTCATTTCACTCCTTACTGGCCGGGCCCGAGAGTGGGGCACAGCTATCTGGGAGGCAAGGGCTGATTGTTCTAACAATTACCAGAACTTTAAAGAGGAGATGATTCGGGTTTTTGACCGTTCAGTTTTTGGTGGGGAGGCTTCTAGGGTCCTGGCTTCCCTATGCCAAGGTGATCGATCCATAACGGATTACTCTATAGAGTTTCGTACTCTTGCTGCCTCTAGTGACTGGAACGAGCCGGCGCTGCTCGCTCGTTTTCTGGAGGGACTCCACACAGTGGTCAAAGATGAGATTCTCTCTCGGGAGGTTCCTTCCTGTGTGGACTCTTTGATTGCTCTCGCCATCCGCATAGAACGACGGGTAGATCTTCGTCACCAGGCTCGTGGAAGAGAGCTCGCATCAACGGTGTTTCCCTGCTCCGCATCGCAACCATCTCCCTCCTCTGGCTCTGAGACTGAGCCCATGCAGCTGGGAGGGATTCGCATCTCGACTAAGGAGAGGGAACAGAGGATCACCAACCGCCTGTGCCTCTATTGCGGATTTGATGGACATTTTGTTAATTCATGTCCAGTAAGAGGCCAGAGCCCATCAGTAAGCGGAGGGCTACTGGTGAGCGCTACTACTCAGGTCTCTTCATCTAGATCTTGTACTACTATGTCGGTCCATCTACGCTGGACCGGTTCGGGTGCTACATGCAGTGCCTTGATTGACTCTGGGGCTGAGGGTTGTTTCATGGACGAAGCATGGGTTCGGAAACATAACATTCCTTTCAGACAGTTAGACAAGCCTACGCCCATGTTTGCCTTAGATGGTAGTCATCTTCCCAGTATCAAATTTGAGACACTACCTTTAACTCTCACAGTATCTGGTAACCACAGTGAGACTATTTCTTTTTTGATTTTTCATTCACCTTTCACACCTGTTGTTTTGGGTCATCCCTGGCTAGTATGTCATAATCCTTCTATTAATTGGTCTTGTAATTCTATCCTATCCTGGAACGTATCTTGTCATGTGAAGTGCTTAATGTCTGCCATCCCTCCCATTTCTTCTGTCCCCACTTCTCAGGAGGAACCTGGCGATTTGACAGGAGTGCCGGAGGAATATCATGATCTGCGCACGGTCTTCAGTCGGTCCCGAGCCAACTCCCTTCCTCCTCACCGGTCGTATGATTGTAGTATTGATCTCCTTCCGGGGACCACTCCTCCTCGGGGTAGACTATACTCTCTGTCGGCTCCCGAACGTAAGGCTCTCGAGGATTATTTATCTGTGTCTCTTGACGCCGGTACCATAGTGCCTTCTTCCTCTCCGGCCGGGGCGGGGTTCTTTTTGTTAAGAAGAAGGACGGTACTCTGCGCCCCTGCGTGGATTATCGAGGCTGAATGACATAACGGTTAAGAATCGTTATCCGCTTCCCCTTATGTCATCAGCCTTCGAGATTCTGCAGGGAGCCAGGTGCTTTACTAAGTTGGACCTTCGTAACGCTTACCATCTCGTGCGCATCAGAGAGGGGGACGAGTGGAAAACGGCGTTTAACACTCCGTTAGGGCATTTTGAGTACCGGGTTCTGCCGTTTGGTCTCGCCAATGCGCCAGCTGTTTTTCAGGCATTAGTTAATGATGTTCTGAGAGACATGCTGAACATCTTTGTTTTTGTCTATCTTGACGATATCCTGATTTTTCACCGTCACTCGAGATTCATGTTCAGCACGTTCGACGTGTTCTACAGCGCCTTTTAGAGAATTGTCTCTACGTAAAGGCTGAGAAGTGTTCTTTTCATGTCTCCTCCGTTACTTTTCTCGGTTCCGTTATTTCCGCTGAAGGCATTCAGATGGATTCCGCTAAGGTCCAAGCTGTCAGTGATTGGCCCGTTCCAAGGTCACGTGTCGAGTTGCAGCGCTTTTTAGGTTTCGCTAATTTCTATCGGCGTTTCATTCGTAATTTCGGTCAAGTTGCTGCCCCTCTCACAGCTCTTACTTCTGTCAAGACGTGTTTTAAGTGGTCCGGTTCCGCCCAGGGAGCTTTTGATCTTCTAAAAGAACGTTTTACGTCCGCTCCTATCCTCGTTACTCCTGACGTCACTAGACAATTCATTGTCGAGGTTGACGCTTCAGAGGTAGGCGTGGGAGCCATTCTATCCCAGCGCTTCCAGTCTGACGATAAGGTTCATCCTTGCGCTTATTTTTCTCATCGCCTGTCGCCATCTGAGCGCAACTATGATGTGGGTAACCGTGAACTGCTCGCCATCCGCTTAGCCCTAGGCGAATGGCGACAGTGGTTGGAGGGCGACCGTTCCTTTTGTCGTTTGGACAGACCATAAGAACCTTGAGTACATCCGTTCTGCCAAACGACTTAATGCCCGTCAAGCTCGTTGGGCGTTGTTTTTCGCTCGTTTCGAGTTTGTGATTTCTTACCGTCCGGGTAGCAAGAACACCAAGCCTGATGCCTTATCCCGTCTGTTTAGTTCTTCTGTGGCTTCTACTGATCCCGAGGGGATTCTTCCTTATGGGCGTGTTGTCGGGTTGACAGTCTGGGGAATTGAAAGACAGGTTAAGCAAGCACTCACGCACACTGCGTCGCCGCGCGCTTGTCCTAGTAACCTCCTTTTCGTTCCTGTTTCCACTCGTCTGGCTGTTCTTCAGTGGGCTCACTCTGCCAAGTTAGCTGGTCATCCCGGTGTTCGAGGCACTCTTGCGTCTATTCGCCAGCGATTTTGGTGGCCGACTCAGGAGCGTGACACGCGCCGTTTCGTGGCTGCTTGTTCGGACTGCGCGCAGACTAAGTCGGGTAACTCTCCTCCTGCCGGTCGTCTCAGACCGCTCCCCATTCCTTCTCGACCATGGTCTCACATCGCCCTAGACTTCATTACCGGTCTGCCTTTGTCTGCGGGGAAGACTGTGATTCTTACGGTTGTCGATAGGTTCTCTAAGGCGGCACATTTCATTCCCCTCGCTAAACTTCCTTCCGCTAAGGAGACGGCACAAATCATTATCGAGAATGTGTTCAGAATTCATGGCCTCCCGTTAGACGCCGTTTCAGACAGAGGTCCGCAATTCACGTCACAGTTTTGGAGGGAGTTCTGTCGTTTGATTGGTGCGTCCGTCAGTCTCTCTTCCGGGTTTCATCCCCAGTCTAACGGTCAAGCAGAGAGGGCCAATCAGACGATTGGTCGCATACTACGCAGCCTTTCTTTCAGAAACCCTGCGTCTTGGGCAGAACAGCTCCCCTGGGCAGAATACGCTCACAACTCGCTTCCTTCGTCTGCTACCGGGTTATCTCCGTTTCAGAGTAGTCTGGGTTACCAGCCTCCTCTATTCTCTTCCCAGCTTGCCGAGTCCAGCGTTCCCTCCGCTCAAGCGTTTGTCCAACGTTGTGAGCGCACCTGGAGGAGGGTGAGGTCTGCACTTTGCCGCTACAGTGCACAGACTGTGAGAGCCGCCAATAAACGCAGGATTAAGAGTCCTAGGTATTGTTGCGGCCAGAGAGTGTGGCTTTCCACTCGCAACCTTCCTCTTACGACAGCTTCTCGTAAGTTGACTCCGCGGTTCATTGGTCCGTTCCGTGTCTCCCAGGTCGTCAATCCTGTCGCTGTGCGACTGCTTCTTCCGCGACATCTTCGTCGCGTCCATCCTGTCTTCCATGTCTCCTGTGTTAAGCCCTTTCTTCGCACCCCCGTTCGTCTTCCCTCCCCCTCCCGTCCTTGTCGAGAGCGCACCTATTTACAAGGTACATAAGATCATGGACATGCGTTCTCGGGGACGGGGTCACCAATACTTAGTGGATTGGGAGGGTTACGGTCCTGAGGAGAGGAGTTGGGTTCCGTCTCGGGGCGTGCTGGACCGTTCACTCATTGATGATTTCCTCCGTTGCCGCCAGGATTCCTCCTCGAGTGCGCCAGGAGGCGCTCGGTGAGTGGGGGGTACTGTCATGTTTTGTCATTTATTATCTTGTCTTGTCCCTGTGCTTCCCATTCTATTCGTTTCCCTCTGCTGGTCTTATTAGGTTCTTTCCCTCTTTCTATCCCTCTCTCTCCCCCTCCCTCTCTCACTCTCTCGCTCTCTCTTCTCTCTATCGTTCCGTTCCTGCTCCCAGCTGTTCCTATTCCCCTAATCATCATTTAGTCTTCCCACACCTGTTCCCGATCCTTTTCCCTGATTAGAGTCCCTATTTCACTCCTTGTTTCCCGTACCTGCCCTGTCGGATCCTCATTTATAATTCACCGTGCTGTGTCAATGTTTTGCCCTGTCGTGTCGTGTTTCCCTCAGATGCTGCGTGGTGAGCAGGTGTCTGAGTCTGCTAGGTTCAAGTGCCTTCCCGAGGCAACCAGCAGTTCTCGATCAAGTCTCCAGTCTGTTCTTGTCTTTACGTGTAGTATTATGCTTTTTGTTTTGTAAAGTTTATTCTGGATTAAATACTCTGTTTTCGCCAAGTCGCTTTTGGGTCCTCATTCACCTGCATGACACCCTCAAAGAGTCATTCCCAATGTATTCCACTATAAAGATGGCACAAACAGAAAATGGCCGACATACAATGAAGTAACTCACTCCTTATTCTGCTCAGTATGCCTTGCATTCGCAAAACCTTCAGCCAGTGATAGTGCATTTGTCAAAGGATCATGCAGGCCTGGAAACATGCCCATCAGAGAGTACAGAAACATGAGAGAAGCAAGACCCATAGAGAAAGTGCAGAAGCCTTTTTCATCAGAGCCAGCAAAGCAGACATCCGTACACTTCTGAGTGATAAGCAAATGTCAGTTCAACGTGACCAGGTCAGAAAGAGGAGGCAGGTCATGGAACGTGTGATTGATGTAGTTAAAGTTATTGGTAAATGTGGGCTTGGCTACAGAGGAAACAGACACGAAGCTGCATATAACTTGGAAAACATGGCCGTCAATCATGGCAAGTTTCTTGAGCTTATATTGTTGCTAAGCAAATATGATGTCTGCCTACAAGAGCATATTAGTGGTTGCATTGAGAAGAGCAAGAAGCAGATGGGAAGTAAAGGAAGAGGGTCCTTGGTAACTATGATGCCCAAAACAACAGAAAATAAAGTAATTGAAGTCATCAGAATGTGGATTCAGCAGACAATTGCTGTTGAAGTGAGAAAGGCAGGGATGATCTCAATACAAATGGACACAACACAGGATTGAACATCCAAAGACCAGTGTGCAGTAGGTCTGCGATATGTCACTGATGTTTTCCACGAGAGACTCATTGCAGTCATTGACTGTGAGTCATCGACTGGACAGTACTTTGTGGACCTTGTGAAACAGACCCTTGAGAAGATGGACATAGATATCAAACTGTGTGTTGGTAATGCAACAGACAGAGCAGCTAATATGCAGGGACAATACAGGGGCTTCTCTGCATCGCTAACAGGAGAGTCTCCTAACCAGGTGCACATATGGTGTTACTCACATGTCCTCAACCTTGTGCTAACTGACACCACTGGGGTTGTTGTGGCAAATGAATCCCTTTTCTCACAACTGAATGACATTTCAGTGTTCGTTCGAGATTCCAGCAAGTGTATGAAGCTATGGGAGGAAACCAGTGAGGACGGGATAAACAGACGGCTTGATGTAATTGGTGAAACACACTGGTGGGCCAAAGACGAGGCCTCGAGGAAAGTATTTGGAAGCTTTGCAAAGCCTGACCGTGCACTTTACATGGATGTGGTCATCAGTATGGAAAGAATTGAAAAGGTTGTGACCATAAAACCTGCCATCCGAAGCAAGGCCCAAGGGTACTAGGATGCTCTCCTAAAGCATGAAACCATACTTGCAGCTGAGGTATTTCTCAGGATTTTTGAGCAGACGTCCCCTCTCTCTAAATACTTGCAAACAAGTGGCATGGATATCGTAACAGCACAGCACTTGGTGACGGGAACAGAGGATAGCCTGAGAAGTGTGGCCGAGACTTTGAGGGTGTGAAGAGGGCAGCAGACGACTTTCTTGAGTGGGCCAATGGCATTCGGGAGGAGTAGCAGGACTGATGCCGAAGCTCAGACTGCTCTCCCAGAGAAGAGAACAACAAAAAAAGAAGTGAAAACAAGGTGAGTTGGCAGAAGACGAGCCTATTGCTAATGCAGACATGGATGACAAAATCAAGATTCGCAATGTGGTACTGGACACTGTTGTTGAAAGTATTCACTGACGTTATGCAGCAAATGCAGTGCTGTGTGCAGATGTCTCCTGCATGAATCCAAAGCAAAAGGGCCTTCCAAAGACAGCCATGAAGGAGCTCAGCAAATGCTTACTGGAATTTGATGAACATGCCACTGTTGCGGCATTGAAGGCTGAACTGATCAGCCTTGCACAACAGTGGAAAAGACTGAAACAGTCAGCATTGGAGGAGTACAACACCAGGGCCACCTCCGCCAGTGATGGATCAGGGGACGAACTTGTTCCACATGTAAAAACTGCCCAATATGCTGCTATCTTCTCCTGTCTCAGTACAATCTGCTCACGGATGCGTATCACATCATTGGTTGGGCTACAAGTTCCTCCTCACTCTATCCATCACTCAGGTAGCTTGCGAGAGGACCTGCTCCACCCTGAAATTTGTGAAGAACCACCTAAGAACCTCCCTCACTCAAGAGGACCTTGAAGAGTTCGTTTTGATGGCAACAGAGAAGGAGATTCTTATGGGACTTGACAAAGATGACATCATTGACAAGATGGCAGAGAGCAGTGAGTTACTGCGCTGCCTACTGGTTTACTAGTGGTAATTACTTCCTGGTTACTCTGAAGTAGCTATGCCATTACTCTTCCTTAACAGCCTGACAAGGGTGAAAGAACATTTGCTGTGAGTTAAAGATTTTGTACAGAGGCATGTTTTTGGGACTTTCGTATTATACTTGCAGTTATGTAGCCAAAGTTCAATTTCATTGACTCAGTGTATAGATGTGTTTATTTTTGTGCTGTTTGCTTTATGGACACCAGTTAGTGAACATTGTAATATATATATTTTTTGTAGAGGAGTGCTTTTTCGACTTTTGTATTATACTTACATACATTGTTGTAGCTTATGTTCAAGTTCAGTGAATGTGTGTGTGTGATGGTTTTTGATACTTTTGATATGCTTGATGCTTGAATATAAACATAATCATTTGAACTAACTCTGTATATCTCATTCTCTTCTTAAAAGTGTAGGCGAATTGTTTTGTGTGTCGAGCCTTGTACATTTGTGTGTGCTATGATTGGTGTATTCCTAGTGAGTTTATGAGGGTGCACCCATAGCCATAGCATACCTTGAAAACTCAGTGTTCAGATATGCTACTTGTTGGTCAGTCCCAAATGTTTGTATTTTGTCATGTTGGTAACTTTCTTCCCAGATGAACATCGTGGCCAAATGTATAACTCGTTTGGTACCCGTTACATCAGCAAATAGGGTTAGCCTACAACATTTGCAGTGTGGTGGTTTGTGTGAACAAGGTGGCCTGGGATGGATCAAATTCCCGGCCTGAATTATTGTTTCAGTCTGATTAATTGTTCAGCAGTCTTATGGCTTGGGGGTAGGAGCTGTTAAGGAGCCTTTTGAACCTAGACTTGGCACTCCGGTACCGCTGAGTCCGTTTTTGTGGTAGCAGGACTCTTTACAACATGATGAAACTTTGTTGCTCCTTGCTGTGTTGTAGCAAACAAGTATGTGGTTGCCTAGGCAACACTGACCTCTCTGCAGCAGCTCATTAGTGATACGCAGGTTGACTCATAACCAGCAGTCCCGCAGTTATATCTGTGGGGTTGGCAGGTTTAGTGTCATGAAATATTGTATATTGTGTGGATGAAGGGCAGCGGTATTCTCTGTTCTGATTGTATTATACTGTTCAATCAAACTTCAACCAAAACATTTTCATACATGTCTGGATTTACTTTAATCATTTGTTATCATTTCCACACTGTACCACATGTTTTGTCTTTGTCTTCTATTTTGTGAAAAAGTAACTTTTCCATTATCAGAATAATGATTATTCTCTATGATCATGTATTTTCAATGGATATAATAGCCTGAGTCGACATTCACATAATAATAAGACATTTCCCTCGACCACGCCTACAGATAGTGGAAAACCAAAATGTTTTCCCATTGACCCCCATTGTAAAAGAGGCAACTTCGTTGTTGATTTTTTTGATATACAGAAATAACAAAACATGCTGGAAAGCTGCTGTGTTGGTAGCCAAGTCATAAATCCTGACCTACATTTCACAAATGCTCCCATGTAGGGAAATGATGCCTGCGAGAAGAGCCCTGTGGCTTCAGGCTATTCAGTGTGGTAGAGTGGGAAATGGGGGGGTAGTGTCCAAGTAGGCTACACGTAGCTATGTGTGGAAAACATTTAATCACATGTAAAACATTTAACTTGCTTAGTACAGTCTGTTTGTGACTCCGCTCACTACTTGTTGCTGTTTAGTCCGTTTGTTTGTGTTATTGGTCTTGGCTACCTTAATGTTCAGGTCGGTAGCTAGCTAGCAATCACTCACTCAAGTGGCTGCTAGCATCATCATGAAAACGTGCATTAGTCCTACAGTATTACATTGTTTCTAAGTAGTGAGAACACCAGGGAGCAGGCAATGTTGAAAAGGAATCTTTAGATCTGTTGTACTTTTCTCTAATGTAGTTTTGTAATTGACTTAGACAAGCAGACAACAAGAAAATTGTGTTTGAAAAAGGTGATGTTATTGCTGTGAGCCAATGGTTATCAATGGTTGTTTTCCCCCCAGGCAGGCAGGGTCTAGAATAGACGTTCTAGCTAATACCATCTGGGTCTATGGCAGTTCTTAATTAGTCACAAGGGGCATTGTGCCGATTTCTAGGTTGCTTTTGTCACCAGTACTGCCTCACAGGCAAGATTAAAAAGAAAGTAGGCTAAATGTGCGCATCCAAAGCTCTTGCTATAGCAGGCTGTTAATTCTTAATCTTACTGGTAGTGTTGAGCGATTTGTGCTTTTTGAGGTCATTTCGATGTCGGTTCGATTATTTAAAAAAATAATCACTGTAACAGCACAGAACAAAACAATTTATAGTCCCATGATGGTAGTGACTACCTATTACTGCTTATCAAGCATAATTTATTCACATTACTTTACTTTAATCAAATATTTGTGTCTATTTGTTACATTTGTTTTATGTTATTACTTTATTATTTAATTCCAAGTCATCTCATCTCTATAGAACTACTGCCTATTCTTTCTGACAAAATCACCATTTTAGTAGTTCAAAGTAAAGGCATGCATTTATGACTGAATACCAACTATCAATCACTTAGATCATGTATTTTCAGAGATATCTTGTGAAGGTCCCTCTCGATTACGCATTCTTCTCTCTTCTTGTCTCTGTGTCTGCCCCACACAGACCGTAAACGAGCAATGGATTATGGTCATTGTAGTTAATTACCACGTTTTCTGCACTAAACTATGTTGAATATTCGCCTGTTGGAAACTACAACTCCCTACTAAATCGCACAGTTCAGGCTTGATCTGATTTATCTGAACGACATCGGTCACTTAGTTATTTAAAAAATGAAAAATAACCCACATTTTGGTTAATGCTCAGCACTACTTATTGGCCATAAGAAAAGACAATTGCCATAATTTTTTGATTTTCCTCACTCAGTTATTACAATTTAAATTACATTTAACAAACCAAACATTGAAATACTGTTATGTAAGGTAAAGTAAAAATCCAAACCAGTCCATGTATGTAGTAAAATACACTTTACCAAAAAAAAAACGATTAGGCCTATAAGGGTGACCATGTCATTTGGCTGACCAATAATAAAATTCCATGACCATCACAGCCCTAAATTCAATCAGTGTTTGGTCTGATGTTTCAAAGAAACCCAACAACTGTCATTTCTGTCGCATCAAAATGGCCGAGTACTTGAGGAAGATGCTCTTATGCTCTTACGTCCTCTCCTTTATCCTCCCCTGCATCTCCCTGTGTCTATCTCCCTCACATTCACTTTAAAGCACCTGACCATTACTTCATCCAACGCTGTTAAATTACTAAACTATTACACAGTGCACTCAAGAGTAGGGCCATGAATGATTCCTGGTTAAGTCACATGATACTGTGCTACTCAGGGGCGGCTGCTTAGGCCAACTGATCTCTGTATCGTAATTGTATTTAATTGAACCTTTATTTAGCGAGGCAAGTCAGTTAAGAACAAATTCTTATTTACAATGACGGCCTACCCCGGGGTAACCCGGACGACGATGGGTCAATTGTACGCCACCCTATGGGACTCCCAATCACGGCCGGATGTGATACAGCCTGGATACAGTATGATAGTGATGGCCTAGCACTGAACCAGTAACTTCTCTAAAGGGCTGGCAGTGAATGAGCTGATTGTACTGTGGAGAATGTGGTTTTATGAGAAGATCTGTCTTAGCATATGTTAATGAGTTCCGTGTGTGTGCTGTGTGATTGTGTCATATTGAGGGAATGTCCCTAAGACCACAAGAGTATCAGTTATCATCCTTCCTTTCATCCCTTATTTTAGTGGGAGGAGAAAGGGTGGGGGAGAAGGAGAGCGATGGCTTGGTGACGGACTAGTGAGAGAAAGGGGTTGGGGAGCGGAAGCACTGCATTGTCATTCCACCTCAAAAAGCACAAGAGGATTTTGACAACCAACATCTCTCATTGTGCTGTAATTTAGTAGTAAACTGATAAGATTAGCATTCCTTTATTATGTTGTTGAAATATAATGTAATATCTGAAAAATTAAGCTGATTGATTGCACCCAAATTGTCCCTTTTCATTTATAGGATACGCATAATATTCAATAAATATGGTATCCAACATTCGATTTGGACCATAATACTTCCTACCAATGAGTAAGACATGAGGAACACATTAAAATGATCCAAAGCAACCTACACCAATCCTAACCCAACAACCGGTCGGCCTATACAGTGTCAGTTCGCCATGTCTGACAAGTAGTGTGGAGCTGCTGCTTGTTTTTTCATCATGTAACGTATTCCCTGTGAATCTGATCATGGTTTTCTCTATGTGTTTTCATTGGGACGTCTTTCTGCGGCGGTGGCAAAGTTGTGCCGCTGCTAAAGACATATAGGCAAAACATTGCTGTACCGAGAACATTAGCCATATTGCATTATTTACCATCAATAAGTGTAAAAGTAGCAGGTTTTGCCCACTAGATGCCTTTGTTCCTACTACTGCCACACCCTTTTATCCATTTTGCTGGTCTATTGTGTTCATTAAATGGATCAAAACATTTTCTTTGGAACTTTGGTTAGAAAACCAATAGCTTTTGCTCATGATGAAAATAAATTGTGTGGTCATCCTCACAAGTCAAGCCAGTCCTCCATGAAAGCAATTACGTTTGTCCTTCTCTTAGGGTTAATCTGTGTCCAGGAAACGGTCTGTGTGTGGTTTATTCCTTTCAAAAAAGGCATGGATTCGTTAGACTATTCCTGGTGAACAAGCAAACCTTTTGGCTATAGCAGATCTAATGGTTTTAATGTGAAGGTCACTTATGGTCTTCAATTGTAAAAGTTCCAAACTCACACACTGTGGAGTAGTTTCCAATGATAATGGTGTTTCTTGTCATGGTAAATGTCAATAATCACACTACGTACATGTAGAGATGTTTTCTAATAATGTTATTGAAAATGATAAGACTGCCATGCAATGGTTTGTATTATTTCTCCATCAAAGTTTTGGGCTTGTAGGAAAAGTCTTCATGTTAGATTTGCACCAAAGGGATAGCCCTAGAGAGCTGCCATTTGTTGGATTATTCAAGAAGAGTTGCTTTCATGGAGAACTGGCTTGACTTGTGAGGTTGACCACCATTTATTTTCATCATGAGCAAAAGCTATTGTTTTTTACCCAAAGTTGCAAAGAAAATGTTGTGATCCATTTAAATGACCAGCAAATGGATGAAAGAGAGTGGTAGTTGCAGCAACAATGGCATCTAGTGGGCAAAACCTTGTACTGTCACACTAATTTATTGCAAATGACTTCAATGGCTAATTTCTCTGAACAGGTTAAAAAAAACATCACCAGATTCACAGGGAATACATAACATAGGATAAAGAAGCAATACACCCAGCAGTAGCTCCATACTACTTGTCAGAATAATTATTTTACTGTATACTGGTTGTTGAGATGGGATTGGCATAGGGTGTGGGGGTCCGTGCATTGCTTTTGACAATTTTGTTGGATTCCCTGTCTTACTCAATGGTAGGAGGAAGTTTGGTCCAAATCTGATGTTCGGCACTATATTTAGTGAATATTATGTGAATCCTAAAAATGTAAAGGACAATTAGGGTGTAATTAATTAGCTTAATTTCAAAATACATTCAAACCCCTGAAAACTGCAGGAATTCTAATCGTATCTATTTGTAACTACAGAAACGATTTCAGAACAATCTGAGATGCTGGGTTTCATGGGTTGCTGAAATGACATGGAATGACTCTGCAGGGATAGAGAGAGGAGTGTGAGTGCATTTTGTGTGCGATTTCAAGGCTGTCACACTCCCATGAGACCTCTGTCACGCAAAAATCTGTCCAAACTGTTTTCAGACGGTTCCCTTGGCCACAGCCACGCCAAGAGATGTCATCAGCACAGAAAACGCTCCATGTTTGTCATGTATGGTCATGGTCTGTCTGCTCCTGGTGGCTTCCAGCCAACTTTCTTCCCTTACGTCTCTGGTGTGTAATCATGATGGGATTCAGCTTGTCACCATAGGTACAGGATACTGTATTGTGAGTCTGTTTCTCTGTTCGGATATGGCTGAACGACTGGAGTAAATTCTTTGAAGCTTAAAGAGGTCCTCCAGTGATTTTTGAACTTGTCCTGTTGAAAATTGATATCCCAAGTATTACTCCGGTAAAGTACACACACTAAAGAGTATAAACATATGTTTTGAGAAAAATAGTGTTTTTAGACACAACTGCAAACTTCAAGGAGTTGTTCTGATGGGCAGTCATGATGTCATCGGCCACCACCTTGCTTGAGGAACAATAGAGGAGCAATAGAGGACAAAAGAGAAAAGGCCCAGCCCCCACTTGTGCCACGTCATTTCATACCTGGGCCAGCTATTGAGACGTGCCTTTTGTTAAGTAAATCTGGTGTTAAGTGGGGTGAAAAGGAGACTGGAGTGCCACTTTAAAGACCTACTACAGTTTCCTTTTCACCTCATTTAACACCTGATTTACTTAAGAAATTGCACATCTCAATAGCTGGCCCAGGTATGAAATGACATGGCACAAGTGGGGGCTGGGCCTTTTCTCTTTTGTCCTCTATTGCTCATCTATTGTTCTCACAAGCAAGGGTGAGATGAAGACATCACATCAGACCAACCCCTTCAATGGTTTACACTTTGAAGTTTGCAGCACTATTTTGCTGAAGACATATGTTTTACCTTTAAGTGTGTGTACTTTGCTGTATGTATACTTGAGATTTTGTTTTCAACAGGAAAATATGAAACATGAAAGCTAAAAAAAAATGCTGGAGTGCATCTTTAAAAGTACCACTCCTTCCTTCCTTTTGTAGAGTATGGTATGCTCTGTGTCTGTGTCAGTCGCAATTGTGTGTGTGTGTGTGTGTGTGTGTGTGTGTGTGTGTGTGTGTGTGTGTGTGTGTGTGTGTGTGTGTGTGTGTGTGTGTGTGTGTGTGTGTGTGTGTGTGTGTGTGTGTGTGTGTGTGTGTGTGTGTGTGTGTGTGTGTGTGTGTGTGTGTGTGTGTGTTTATAAAAAGAGAGGCTGGCAGTTTACCTGACCTACTGTATATTATCTTTGACTACCTCAGCCTGGGCTATATGTTTATTTGCACTTCTGTTTTGTGCTTGAATTGCTTGCCCAAATTAGGCCACTGACTCAGTTTATTTTCTCATTGGAACACTGATCCTTGAGATGGATCTCATTTGAGGAAATGTTCTCCCATCAAGAATAGACCTAACATCACTGAGTACACTCAGTTCCCCACAGTGTTTCCCCCTTTCCTTTGCTCTGCTACTGTACATGGTGCTTTTGATCTGAGCTGAGTTTCCCTGCGTATCATTGGATAAGGCTGGAGCCGCTACACACACACACACACACACACACACACACACACACACACACACACACACACACACACACACACACACACACACACACACACACACACACACACACACACACACACACACACACACACACACACACACACACACACACACACACACACACACACACATATATATGTTTTGTTCTTCTATCCTCGTGGGGACTTAAATTAATGTCCATTGAAATTCCTATTTTCCCTAACCATTACCATAACCCTAATCTTAACCCTTACCTTAAACCGTAACCCAAACCCTAAACCTAATTCTAACTCCTAACCCTGAACTAAACCACTAACCACTTACTCTTAACCTAACCCTAATTGTAACCCTAACCCTCATTTTAACCCTAACCCCAACGCTTAAAATAGCATTTTAAGAGTTGGGGTTAGGGTTGGAATTATGGTTTTTTTATTTTATTTTTATTTCACCTTTATTTAACCAGGTAGGCTAGTTGAGAACAACTTATCATTTGCAACTGTGACCTGGCCAAGATAAAGCATAGCAGTGTGAACAGACAACACAGAGTTACACATGGAGTAAACAATTAACAAGTCAATAACACAGTAGAAAAAAAGAGGGTCTATAAACATTGTGTGCAAAAGGCATGAGGAGATAGGCGAATAATTACAATTTAGCAGATTAACACTGGAGTGATAAATAATCAGATGGTCATGTGCAGGTAGAGATACTGGTGTGCAAAAGAGCAGAAAAGTAAATAAATAAAAACAGTATGGGGATGAGGTAGGTAAATTGGGTGGGCTATTTACCGATGGACTATGTACAGCTGCAGTGATCGGTTAGCTGCTCAGATAGCAGATGTTTAAAGTTGGTGAGGGAGATAAAAGTCTCCAACTTTTAGGGAAATGGGAGAATTTTCCTTGTTTCACTATCCTTGTGGGGACCCCCCGACACACACACACGCACACACACAGGCCTGCAGAGAGTGCAGGCATATGCTTATGGTGTGGTAGAGATGGAATGGTGATATCAGCCTGTAAATATCCCTGATCCAAGTACACACACGTTGGAATTTGCTGCTTCTTTTCTTGTCCCATTCATCTCTATTATAAACCTCTAGGTCATGGTAAAATCCTCTGTGTTAAGGTCTCAGTAAGTATTAAAAATGAGTGCATAAAACAAATATCCAACTTCCAGCTATTTTCAACCATTTAAAAGTTAGATTGTTTTGTCTTTTACAGTGAATGAGATTAGACAATCAAAGAAAATATAGCCCGATCAAAAAACATGTAAGTAAGCTAGGTTAATATAAAACACATGCTATTTTAGAATGATAGTCAACATATTCATCAGGAATTTATACCCTTTATTGAATGGGCAACACGGAAACAACAAAATAAACCAAATTGTTTTTCATGTTTAAAAATGTAATGCACACATTATAGTAACGTATGAAAGACTATATATGTAAGTAGTAGTCATAAATGCATTAAGGTGACCATATACAGTGAGTGCAGACCAAGTCCAGATAGGATTAGTTATATGTTTGATAAGTGCTTTTTCATGCACACACTGATGGAATCACACACTTGTTATTATTAGGATGATGTGGCCGTTCAGACATAGGCTGGTTTGAGCTGATTCTCTGTTGGTTTTGTGGTGAAAGGGACTCAGGATTGGGTAAACAATCTAAGTCACTATGGGCTGGACGGGAGCGGGCATTTCAATCATAAGGGCCACTTACTTTAATGTGTGAGGGTCGTGAGACAGGGGTGTTCGCAGGGGCTATGGTGATGCTACTGGTGATCTTGCTGTTGCCTTTGACGTGGCAGCCATTGGTCAGTACTGGTGTCCTTGGTTCCAGCCCGAGGGTGTGGTATGGGCCACCAGACTGGCTCTGGGTCATACCATTAAAAGACTGGATGTAGGGGCTCCCAAGGTGGATGTGGATCTTGTTGTCCTCTGTGGTGATGATGCTCGGACCAGTGCTGTCGGACCTCTGTAGCTGCCAACCATTCTGCCTCTCCGGGCTCACCCGGAATACGGCTTGACCTATGACCTTAGCGGATTCAAGCGATCCAGTGCTGACTGTTAGCATCTGGATGGGAGAGCCAGTGGGGTCAGGCGACATTGATCTGGAGGAAGCTGGGGACATGACTGAGACGGGTGTCTTGATGAGAGGGGAGAGGACTCTGTCTGGGCTGCCAAACCCTTCTGGTAGTGGGGCGTTCTTTGTTCTGGCCACTGGTGAGATGGCAGCATTTGGGATGATGGTGATTCTCTGTTTTGCTGGGGCTCCGCTGGTGGGGATGACGGCGGTGCTGGTATAGGATAAGGCATTGTCAGTGGTGGGGCTACTGATATCCAGCATGGCCGTGTTGAGACCATGGTCTGGCGTTACCTTGATGTGTAAGGGCTTCCCTGGGGTGTGTGCAAGCATCACATCTCCTTTCTGGAAAAAGTTACTGTTCAACACTTTGCAGTTAATGGGATGGTGATTGTCCTTGCCATTGGGTGAAGGATTGCTGAATCGCCTCAGATTATTGTTTTGGTGGTTCAAGCTTTCAATGTTGTTCAGCGGAGGTGAGTTGCACTTATTGATGACACAATCCTTCTTTTGATTTGGGTCCTCTCCATCGATCTCCTCATACAGTTTACCGCTGAGAGTCAGCGGAGTCAGGCTCCTGTAGTCAGGTGGCAGGGTGTCTGCGGGCTCCGTCTGCACCTCCTTGGTGCACAGATGCAGGTCTGAGAAGCATCGGCCAGTCATGCCTGGCCGGAGGCTCTTGCTGAAACGCCGGTACCTTTCCAGCTCATGGGTCAGTCCCTCCATCTCCCTGGCCAACTCCCTGTTCCTGACCTCTTGCTGGGTCAACCTCTTCTGCAGGGTGGAGCTGTCCATCTGTACTCGACAGATGGACTCCTCTGTCCCCATCAGCCTCTGGACCTTCTCCTTGAGTGCCTCCACCTCCCTTTTGAGGAGGACAGACTTGACCTGCTCCTCCTGGAGTCGCCTGAGGAGGAGGTGCTCCTGGTTGTTCTCCTTCTTCTCAGCCAGCTGGTACTTGGAGAGCTCCCTCCTGGACTCCTCCAGCTCCACTGCCAGAGCTCTGGCTCTCTCCTGCTCCTTGGAGCACCTCCTCTCCAAAGACTCAAAGTCCTCCTCTGCCTTCATCAGCTCTCCCTCAATCATTCCCTTCTGCATGAGTCTCCTCCTCAGTCTATCTACCTCCTGGGTGAGTTCTTTGACTTTGTTGTCTTCCTCTTGGTAGCCGTGGTTAGTGTTGTCCAGCATGGGGCTCTTGACTTCTCGACATAACTCCCCCTTTTTGACCTCCAAGATCAGAATCCTTTTTTTCATGGCGCTAACTTTGCTTTGCAGATCCCCACTCCTATCCTCCTCTGCCCTCAGCCTCACCCGCAGCATGTCCCGCTCTTTCGCCACACTCTGAATCCTGTCCTCGAGCTCTGCTTTAGATCTCATTGCCTTGCGGCTCTCCTCAATGAGTTTCTCTGTGGCTGTTGACAGGCTGTCACTCTCAGCCTGGAGTTTCCCATCCTTCTTCTCCTGGAGTTTCTCCTCTGTCTGCCTGAGTCGCTCAGCCATGTTCTTCCTCTCTTCAACCACTACCACTGTGAGTGTTCTCAGCTTGGCAAAGTCCTGTCTCAACACCCCCTCAGATTTTTCCAGCTGGCCCTCGATGGCTTCCAGTTCCCTTACCCGCACCCGGAGGGTATCCAGCTCTCCAGACAGCTGCTTGGTGCTGGCCCTCTCCTTCTCCAGGCTGCCCTTCAGAGAGCTGCACTCCTGCCTGCTTTTCCCAAGAGCCTCCTCCAGTCTGTCCAGCTCACTGATTCGGCCGTTCAGCTTGTCCACCTCGGCCTTCAGGCTGCGACTCTGGCTGGACTCCCTCCCAAGGTTTCGGTCCAGGTCCCGGCATTGGTCCCCCATTCGGATCAGCTCCTCATCCTTTCCTTCCATCTCCACCACCCTCATCCTCAGCTGTTCCACCTCTGAGAGCAAACCAGGGGTTGTTGCGCACCCTTCTCTCCCATGGCCGAGCCTGTCCCTCAGTTCCTTCAGTTCCTCCTCGGCCCTCTGGAAGGCGCCCTTGGTCCCCTCCAGCTCATCCAGATTTCGACTGAGGGCAGCCAACCGCTGACGCAGCTGCCGGTTCTGGGTGTCCTCATTGGACAGTTTGGCCATCATGGCTTCCTGTTTGAGGCGGAAGTAGGAAGCTTGTTTGTGTAGCTCCGCCTCCAGACGAAGTGATTTAAGCTCCTCCTCCTTTGCCCTGGAATGGGTGGAGTTTAGCTCCTGTTGGGCGTGGTCGGTGATTTCTGTCAGTTTCTGGACACGTTTGCTCTGCTGTGAAAGTTGATTCGTCAGACGCTGCTGCTCGTCAACAACCAACAATGCAAAAGACTTGAGTTTAGTCAGCTCTTCCTTTAAAGCAGAGACCTCTCTATTGCTCTCCTCCTCTTTTCTTTCCCAGTAGGCCTTCTCCTGGATGAGCAGTAATTTCAGCCTTTAGAAGAGGGAGACAAACAAAAGGATGTGATTCAAAGGGAAAGGTGTGGTTTAACTTAGTGATGTAACATATTTAAAAGTCTACAACAACTTGACTTCTGTGGAAGGTTGACGAGCCTTTACTTTCAATCAAATCAAGACATGAAATAGCTGCCTGTATTTGTCTTTATTCTGAATGCAATGTTATCCAGTGTGTGGAAGTCCCCCCACACTCCTTTTCCTCTGTCTACTACAGTAATCTTCTGAGCTTGTGAGCTAATGTTCAGACAGGAAATGTACCATGTCCATGACGGAGACATAATTTCCTCCCTGTTCCCTGGCCCTCAGTGCTCTCTCTAGGAATAATCTCTGTTCCTTCACCTGACCCGTGTGTGTGTGTGTGTGTGTGTGTGTGTGTGTGTGTGTGTGTGTGTGTGTGTGTGTGTGTGTGTGTGTGTGCGTGCGTGCGTGCGTGCGTGCGTGCGTGCGTGCGTGCGTGCGTGCGTGCGTGCGTGCGTGCGTCCAGTCTCCACATCCCTGTCCTCCTGGCGTTTGCGAGGATGTTTCGACTGGCATCACAGATGGTGCCTTGGCAAGGAGTAGTTGGTTAATTATTTTCACCATACTCACCAGCATAAACATGTGTTTGAACACACGCACACTTTTTACATATACACATACATAAATACACACAAACCTTATACATACAGTGCCTTGCGAAAGTATTCAGCCCCCTTGAACTTTGCAACCTTTTGCCACATTTCAGGCTTCAAACATAGAGATATAAAACTGTATTTTTTTGTGAAGAATCAACAACAAGTGGGACACAATCATGAAGTGGAACGACATTTATTGGATATTTCTAACTTTTTTAACTAATCAAAAACTGAAAAATTGGGCGTGCAAAATTATTCAGCCTCCTTAAGTTAATACTTTGTAGAGCCCCTTTACTTTCAGTGCAGCAAACTCTCTCCAGAAGTTCAGTGAGGATCTCTGAATGATCCAATGTTGACCTAAATGACTAATGATGATAAATACAATCCACTTGTATGTAATCAAGTCTCCGTATAAATGCGCCTGCACTGTGATAGTCTCAGAGGTCCGTTAAAAGCGCAGAGAGCATCATGAAGATCAGGGAACACACCAGGCAGGTCCGAGATACTGTTGTGAAGAATTTTATAGCCGGATTTGGATACAAAAAGATTTCCCAAGCTTTAAACATCCCAAGGAGCACTGTGCAAGCGATAATATTGAAATGGAAGGAGTATCAGACCACTGCAAATCTACCAAGACCTGGCCGTCCCTCTAAACTTTCAGCTCATACAAGGAGAAGACTGATCAGAGATGCAGCCAAGAGGCCCATGATCACTCTGGATGAACTGCAGAGATCTACAGCTGAGGTGGGAGACTCTGTCCATAGGACAACAATCAGTCGTATATTGCACAAATCTGGCCTTCATGGAAGAGTGGCAAGAAGAAAGCCATTTCTTAAAGATATCCATAAAAAGTGTTGTTTAAAGTTTGCCACAAGCCACCTGGGAGACACACCAAACATGTGGAAGAAGGTGCTCTGGTCAGATGAAACCAAAATTGAACTTTTTGGCAACAATGCAAAAATGTTTGGCGTAAAAGCAACACCCTGAACACACCATCCCCACTGTCAAACATGGTGGTGGCAGCATCATGGTTTGGGCCTGCTTTTCTTCAGCAGGGACAGGGAAGATGGTTAAAATTGATGGGAAGATGGATGGAGCCAAATACAGGACCATTCTGGAAGAAAACCTGATGGAGTCTGCAAAATACCTGAGACTGGGACGGAGATTTGTCTTCCAACAAGACAATGATCCAAAACATAAAACAAAATCTACAATGCAATGGTTCAAAAATAAACATATCCAGGTGTTAGAATGGCCAAGTCAAAGTCCAGACCTGAATCCAATCGAGAATCTGTGGAAAGAACTGAAAACTGCTGTTCACAAATGCTCTCCATCCAACCTCACTGAGCTCGAGCTGTTTTGCAAGGAGGAATGGGAAAAAAATGTCAGTCTCTCGATGTGCAAAACTGATAGAGACATACCCCAAGCGACTTACAGCTGTAATCGCTGCAAAAGGTGGCGCTACAAAGTATTAACTTAAGGGGGCTGAATAATTTTGCACGCCCAATTTTTCAGTTTTTGATTTGTTAAAAAAGTTTGAAATATCCAATAAATGTCGTTCCACTTCATGATTGTGTCCCACTTGTTGTTGATTCTTCACAAAAAAACACAGTTTTATATCTTTATGTTTGAAGCCTGAAATGTGGCAAAAGGTCGCAAAGTTCAAAGGGGCTGAATACTTTCGCAAGGCACTGTATACACATACATAAATACACACACAAGAACAAACACGCATGTAGCTAATGTTTGTTCACATTGTTTTGACATTTATTTGATATTCATTGTTTTGTGTTGTAAAACATGTTTCCCGTTAAGGCAAGGACATATTTACAGAATCTCAGAGATATAGTGAAGGACGCCTGGGTTTGTATAGGGCAGGGCTAGTGTGCAGATTTACAGAAAACTTCAGAAACTTTCAATGATGTAAGTTCTTGCATGGAGCTGTATTATTTTTGATGAATTTGCAATGCAATTTAGTAGTTTATTTTCTCTGTAAATATTTATGGGGTTGTTTTTATGAGAATTTTCTTGGCATGCATTATGTTTTACTACAACACCGAAATGCTAATGAGCTGGATGACTGTCAGTATGCAGTTGGGAGTTTCTCTCATGCACACACACGTGTACTAATGTGCACACACACACACACACACACACACACACACACACACACACACACACACACACACACACACACACACACACACACACACACACACACACACACACACACACACACACACACACACACACACACACACACACAGGCCCAAAATACAGCCTAACTCTACAGAAATGTACAGTAGCTAGACAAACTGGTCACAAAGTTTAGCCTATATTGTACACATTTACAGTATTTCTTCATTGACAAACTGGGTTTTACTGTATTTTAATATTCCTGCTTCACTTGATACATTTTAAATCTTCTCACTGAAAATTCCAAACTGATTTATAACCCACATGGTTCGGAATGCTGGAAAATCAATGCCGGGAGCTCAGCTGGGAAATCTAAACTGAGTTTCTGATTAGCTCATCTCTCTACCCGTAAATGTGATTAGTGATAGTGACCATATTCAGCATTTTGTGTTTGTGTGTGAATATTTAGACTAATGTAGCCTATAATTTAGAGCAAAAGCAATTAAAAGGAATATTTTATAATAGTTTAGCAGCCTTATTATTAGTCCCGTTATAGGCTAACTTCTCTTTAAACTGAGAATTGCTTTTAGATATTCGGCTAACTGTTGGGTGTCGTTCGTTTTTCTAGACTTGTCTGATAAGTTGTTGAGCTAAGTTATCCAAATAAATGTATGGGTGGAATGTTAATTTGAGTGTTTTTGTAGCAAAGTGAAATACTGTAAGCATAATTTAGCATGGTATCACTATTTTGTATCATAACTCCAGGTTATGTGTAGGCTAATAAGAATAAACCTAAATCCATCCCTGTAATATAGGGGAAGGCAACTAGATTCAACCATGTGCTGATTTTTGTTGGAATGGATGGTCGTGGGGCCGGAACATAATTATAATAATTAAGCCCAATAAGAGTATTTGAAAATATCAATAATTGTATACCTTGATTACATTGAGACATGATCACATATGTCCCTTTTTATTTGTGGGAATAATTGGGACCAGATTTCCTGATTTAAACCATTTTTTTGCTGAATTCCTAGTGATTTTATTCTTTTTTTTTAAACCAAAAAAAAAACAATCCCCACCCCCCAAAAAAATTCACTCAAAGGGACTATACTGTAGCATGTTCTGAGTTCATCTGGGTTTGTTCCTACCTGATCTGTATGTCCGTAAAGTCTCAGATCAAATCCTATTCCCTCTCCGCTCTCCCACCTCTCCTTCCCGTAGTTCCCAGCAATGTGGACATTCCAGGCAGAAAACTAACATTATGAGAAGTGTTCTCCACACACCCCCAGCCAGACAGCACAGCTCTAGAGCCCATTACATCATCAACAGGACCTTATAAGGGGCTCTGTGATGTACAGACTCTATTGTGTGTGTGTGTGTGTGTGTGTGTGTGTGTGTGTGTGTGTGTGTGTGTGTGTGTGTGTGTGTGTGTGTGTGTGTGTGTGTGTGTGTGTGTGTGTGTGTGTGTGTGTGTGTGTGTGTGTGTGTGTGTGTGTGTGTGTGTGTGTGTGTGTGTGTGTGTGTGTGTGTGTGTGTGTGTGTGTGTGTGTGTACGCATCATGAATAATTTGTTTGTCATGTTTGCTAATCTTAATGTGTGCATGCATGCATATGTGTGTGCCTGTGTATGTGTGTGTGTGTACTGGATATAAGCCTATTCCAGATGAGGTCATGTTGCAGCCATGCTGGAGAGGCTGATGGGAAGGACAGAGGAAGAGACTTTACTCAGGGAGAGAACAAAAGAGAGAAGAGGGACCTCACACTCAATCTCAGTTCTAACAAGTTACTTGGCAACACTCACATTAGTGTACAGTACAGAGACTGGTGTGTGTGTGTGTGTGTGTTGTGTGGAGCCACATGTTTGTGCTAGCCCCCGTGCCTGGGGCCTGATAACCTGACTGAGGGATGACATCATCATAGGTCTGCAATCACATCCACATGTGTAGCGGTATGCTCTATCACTCCCTTTTCCCTCTCTATTGCTGGTACATGGGACCGATACATTGAGGTGTAATCCATATAGGATGTTCTATAGGTGCACAGAAATGCTTTCCCCTCAGGAACACTGGCCGAGACACACACACAAAAGCACACACAAACACACACACACATTTGTGTAGGCTCTCTCAAACACACATACATGTGTTCACACACACATAGCATTACAAGCATTTCGCTACACCCGCAATAACATCTGCTAAATATGTGTATGTGACCCATGACATTTGATTTGATATACAATGCCTTCAGAAAGTATTCAAGGACTTATTCCACATTTTGTTGTGTTACAGCTATAATACTAAATGGATTAAATATATGATTTTCTCACCCATCTACCACAATACCCAATACAGATAAGGTTTACATGTTTTTAGACATTTTTGCACATCTATTGAAAAGTAATACCTAAGTATTTACACCCCTGAGTCAATACATGTTAGAATCACTTTTGACAGTGAATTATTCAAGCTCTGTGAATTGGTTGTTGATCATTCCTTGACAACCATTTTCAAGTCTTGCCATAGATTATCAAGCACAATAACTCAGCCATTCACTGTCTTCTTGGTAAGCAACTCAAGTGTTGATATGGCCTTGTGTTTTAGGGTATTGTCCTGCTGAAAGGTGAATTCATCTTCCAGTGTCTGGTGGAAAGCAGACTGAACCAGATTTTCCTCTAGGATTTTGCCTGTGCTTAGCTCCAATTCATATATTTTTTTATCCTGAAAAACTCCCGATTCCTTAACGATTACAAGCATACCCATAACATGATGCAGTCTCCACTATGCTTGAAAAGCATATGTTTCTCCATAACACTTCGTATTCAGGACAAAAATGTAATTGCTTTAGTGCCTTGCTGCAAACAGGATGCATGTTTTGGAGTATTTTTATTCTGTTCAGGCTTCCTTCTTTTCTGCCTGTCAATTATGTTAGCATTGTGGAGTAATTACAATGTTGTTAATCCATCCTCAGTTTCTCATATCACAGCCATTAAACTCTGTAACTGTTTTGAGGTTTTAAAGGAAATAAGCTTTAAACCTGCAAAAATGCGAATGGGAGGTGCAGGATGTTCCCAATGCAGGAAGGGGGACATGAGTGAAAAAGTTTAGGAACCCCTGCTTTACACCACTGGTATAAAAACATCTAAATTTAAGTCATTTTAAATTCAAGCTGCAACACAACAAATGTGGTGTCAAGCGGTGTGTATACTTTCTGAAGGCACTGTGCTGGGACACACACCAGTGCTTCCGCTCCAGTCATTTATGTGTGGCGTTGCGTCACAGCAAAATCAATTCATTTGGAGATGCTAGAACAGTCCACATTTACTTTTCTTCTGCAAACAAAATGTGCCATGAATAGAAGAATCAGACAACCCCATAGTCGAATAGTTTATCTATGTACCTTGTTAGCTTTTTGTTGTGTGTTCTACGTGAGATAAATATTTATCTTGAGCCACATTCAGGTTACGAGTGCCAGGAGGGAAACATGCATTCTGACAAGCAGTCAACGCACAACAATTATTGCAATTTCGGGGGAAACAGCAGTTTTAATGGCCTTTGTTAAAAAGGGGGGATCCCAGCTTTCCATTCCTACTTTATTTATTTCTCAACTTCTAAATGTGCGAACTACACAATTTTAAAGCCAGAGTATTTAGCAGCAGCATGGTTAGGCACGTGGCTAAAGATGGCGGCCCCACGTGTACTAACTACAGTTCACCGTATTGTACAGTGCTCTCCATTACTCTTTTTTTGTATTGCATTAAGACAGTATACATGATCCCAAATCGATCTCCAAGAGGGCGCAATTTAAAAAATTAAAAAGTAGATTGAGCTGATTTATAGTTACATTGAACCATTTTGTGCACCGTAGTTTAAAAAGTCTGTGGATATTTCTCATACAAAGACGTCATATCTTAATTGCTCCATCTACTGTATATGCACCTTTAATTTTTAATTTGACCTTTTATTTTACTAGGCAAGTCAGTTAAGAACAAATTCTTATTTTCAATGATGGCCTAGAAACAATGGGTTAACTGCCTGTTCAGGGGTAAAACGACAGATTTGTACCTTGTCAGCTCGGGGATTTGAACTTGCAACCTTCCGGTTACTAGTCCAACGCTCTAACCACTAGGCTACCCTGCCGCCCCGGCCTTCACCATTTACTGTGAGTGCATAAGGGAGAGTGGGGCTAAATGTTGCACGGGTCAACTGTAGAGTAACTTGTGGTAAAACATCACCCTACTTAACATTTTTGGGGGGCAGTGACTAAAATTATGATGAGACAGATGACATTTTTATTTTAGCAAAAGTAGTGGTAATGAATGGACAAAGCCATCGATCACGTGACACCATTCAATCCCATGTGAAGACTCAATAGCGCATTTGAAGCCAAAGAAGTTGGTTAATCGGTTAAAAGAAATACTGGTGTAATCGAAGCAGTTATTGGTACCATGATTGTCTTAAACAAAAGTTTTAATTACACTAAGATTGAACACGAAGATTGCCATTCCCATTCACTATAACGAGTACCGCGGCCGGCCTTGAAATTTGTGGCTTCAATGAGAGGGGGCTGCCGTTCTTCCCTGATCTCCACACACACACACACACACACACACACACACACACACACACACACACACACACACACACACACACACACACACACACACACACACACACACACACACACACACACACACACACACACACACACACACACACACACACACACAGGAAGATGCTCTTGGAGCTGTCTCTCTTTCCCATGGGAACTGATTCTCTAGAGGAACAACATTGTGGCTAAACACTGGTCAATTCACTCTGAGGAGGAAATTGAAGTTTTTCCCTCCTTTTTGCTGGAGAAAAAGCCTCAAGTCCCCAATTAAGGGTGAAATATGTCCCCTGTGACATGTCGTCATCACACAAGCATTTACAAAACAGCCCAAAGACCCACAGTTCTCTGGAAACTTCTCTATTTATAGAAGGGACTGTTGGTGAGTATATGTGTGTGTATGCATGTATGTGAATTAGTCAGCATAGGACTAACGCTCAAGACACACACACGCACACACACACGCACACACACACACACACACACACACACACACACACACACACACACACACACACACACACACACACACACACACACACACACACACACACACACACACACACACACACACACACACACACACACACACACACACACACACACACAGAGAGAGAGACAAAAGAGGGAGTAGCTCATGTGACATCCATTAAACCTGGACCAAGCTGATTAGCAGCATGTGGCTCCAATTCCAATAGCAAATAACAGCAACAACACTGTAATAGCCCTGATGTTTTCAGGTAGTAGTTTACAATGAAGGCAGGAACTACTGTACATTGTGCAATTCACAAGTGTGTTAACACTTTTGTTTACCATTTAACCTGTTGAGGAAAAGCTCGGTCTGGGGTTTTATCTGGTCAGTTGTCATGGTCAGACATTCCACTGTCCTGGAATACTTCAGGAATTTATTCTTCCTTCTTCCCTAAAAGTAGCTTAGGCCTATGGGTTGGCAGATGGCCTAGCGGTTAGAGTGTTGGATCAGTGACTGAAAGGTTACTAGTTCAAATCCTTGAGCAGAAATATCTGCTGATGTGCCCTTGAGCAAGACACTTAACCCTAATTGCACCATGGTCATTGTTGATAATGGCAGACCCTGGCTATGATCCCACCCTCCGATGGTGTCTCAGGGGCCATTTGGGATATGCAAAGAACGCATTTCCAATTCACTTATTTATACACACTTATCCATATGTGAAATGGTGCATGTTGTGCACCAAATTACTATATGCCCTGACATAACTGGATAGGTGAAAGCTATGTGATGGAGGGCTTGCAGATGCAGACACCTGTAGCCTAAATTGAGGAAGAAGGATGCATTTTGAAAGTATTCAGAAGGACCACTAACTTTAAACACAGGGTTCATGGGGTCCTGTTTCGCTTCAAGGAGGGCCTGGCTGCCTCATTGCCTTTCCACAATTACATGAATGATTGAATCTCTCAAAGGCATTTCCAGGAAAGCCCTTAAAATGGCTGCCATGTAATAGGCCTGTTATATGAGGAGAGCTGATGTTTGTGACAATGCTGTTGCTGGTTGCAGTTATCTGCTTGAGCTCACAATTTATTAAATTGTGTACATCTCTTATGTCCCTGCCAGTGGTAGGCCCTAATCAGCAGTGTGTGTGAATGTGTGTCGGGGGTTTTACTAAAGTGCCTTTACTCTGCTCTTTTATGAAGAACTGACTCCATTTCATGTCATGCCAAACTACTCAGAGGAAGGAGTTAATTTGTGATTTATAACTGATCTGTCAGGGGATTTTTTATTGTTGCGTAAATGAAGGTTTGGCAGCCTGCAGAGCCTGCTCTCAACACAGTTCTCTGTGCAAGGCAACTGTAATCCTTTGGGCTATTGTATCCCCTTCTTTTCCCCTGACCCTTCTCAATGGCACTATGGTTCAGATCATTATTGAGCCCAGTAGTTCAGACAATGGATTCACTTAGACCTATTTGGAAATTATTGGCTGTATCAAATCAATAACCAATATTTTAGAGTTCTGAATAAACCCATCAGTTTATATCGTGACAAAAGAGTGGTGACTTCTGAATGAGTTTGCAGTGCCAGATCCTCCTGTTAATGGCCCTGACACATTTCTGGCCGAGTGAACGGATGTGTGAGCGTGGAGGACAGATGAAACAGCTGGTTTCCACGACGACTCAGCCAAGTTTGCACTGTCCTGTCCTGTTCCTCAGGACAACTAATTAAAACATTTTATTGGCACCCTTGATAAAGATGAGCAAAAATGACTGTATAAAATAAATTGTTCAAATACTGAGCTATATTGTGTGCTCCAAAAAATTGGTAAAATATATAATTTTATACTAGTACAAAGAATGAGATTTAGTTAAAAAATGAATAATTAGTTTAAAAAGCAATCATTCAAATACTGATTCTCATTTCGACACCAAACAGCTCTCTTTTTATGTCATCTGACCAAAACACCGGTTTCAATCCAAGTGCAAATGCGGTTTAGCAAACTCCATTTGTTGGATTACATCAAAATAGAGCTGTTTGGCCACGCAGAAAATATGGGGGCATTTTGCTTCCATTGGTCCTGGGGCCCTTGTCAACGGCATCATGAACTTTACTCAGAATTTTGCATGGAGGAATGGTCTAAGATCCCTCCCAATGTGTTCTCCAACACGCTCAGTGTCGTTATCCTCTCAAGGTTGAGGTATTGAATGGTCTTGAAAACAGGGTGTCAAAAAGTTTTGACCCCTACCTTAATTTTTTGTTAAATAAAACTTGTTCAATTAAATCTCTTCCTCTGAGCAATTGTATCAGTATCAAATAATATAATTTCCCCAAAAAATGTAGCATACAATATAGCTCATTATTGCAGGATCTGACCTTTTTTTAAATTTTCGCCTAAAATGACATACCCAAATCTAACTGCTTGTAGCTCAAGACCTGAAGCAAGGATATGCATATTCTTGATACCATTTGAAAAGAAACACTTTGAAGTTTGTGGAAATGTGAAATTAATGTAGATGAATATAACATATTAGATCTGGTAAAAGGTAGTATATTTTTATTTTATACCATCATCTTTGAAATGCAAGAGAAAGGCCATAATGTATTATTCCAGTCCATGCGCAATTTAGATTTTGGCCACTAGATGGAAGCAGTGTATGTGCAAAGTTTGAGACTGATCCAATGAAACATTGCATATCTGTTCAAAATGTTGTATCAACACTTCCCAAATGTGCCTAATTGGTTTATTAATACATTTTCAAGTTCATAAATAATTGTGCACTCTCCTCGAACAGTAGCATGGCATTGTGTCACTGTAATAGCTGCAGTAAATTGGACAGTGCAATTAGATTAACAATAATTTAGGCTTTCTGCCCATATCAGATATGTCTATGTCATGGGAAATGTTCTTGTTACTTACAACCTCATGCTAATCACATTAGCCCACGTTAGCTCAACCGTCCCACGGGGGGGGGGCACCGATCCCGTAGAGGTAAATTATTTATTTTATACAGTTATTTCTTCTCCTCTTTACATTTACATTTACATTTAAGTCATTTAGCAGACGCTCTTATCCAGAGCGACTTACAAGGGTGTAAATAATTTCAGACCCCAACTGTATAGATACACTGAGTGCACAACACATTATGGACACCTGCTCTTTCCATGAGATAGACTGACCAGGTGAATCCAGGGGAAAACTATGATCCCTTATTGATGTCACTTGTTAAATCTACTTCAATCAGTGTATATGAAGGGAAGGAGACAGGTTAAAGAAGGATTTTTAAGCCTTGAGACAATTGAGACATGGATTGTGTATGTGTGCCATTCAGAGGGTAAATGGGAAAAACAAAATATTTAAGTGCCTTTGAACAGGATATGGTAGTAGGTGCCAGGCAGACCATTTTGTGTCAAGAACCTTAACACTGCAGGGTTTTTCACGCTCAACAGTTTCCCGTGTGTATCAAGAACGATCCACCACCCAAAGGACATCCAGCCAACTTGACACAACTGTAGGAAGCATTGGAGTCAACATGGGCCAGCATCCCTGTGGAACGCTTTCAACACCTTGAGTTCATGACCCGACGAATTGAATCTGTTCTGAGGCAAAGGGGGGGTGCAACTCAGTATTAGGTAGGTGTTCTAAATGTTTTGTACAGTGTAATTTCGGGATATGTAATTGTATCGATTTGTCCCCCTATCTCTGGCTTGGAGTGGCCATCTGTTATGTGCCACAAGACTCATTCAGATGGTTTTGATGCGATCATTCGAACAATCCCGTCAATTTCTGGGACGCATTTGAGAAAACATGAACGAGTCTGGAGAAGGTTGCGGGTGTGGGATGATATTTTAAGACGTGCGAGTGAGTAAAAGATCATGCGTGTGCGCACTGAACATGTGTGTGTCGTCAACAACATGTGGGAGCGGTTAACACTTAAGACCTGTCAACCTAATGACGGGGCATAGAAAACAGAGATTCAAAGCGTGGTCTGATGTCTGGGGTTTGAACAGTCAGATCACTGCATTCTGATAGACGTGTAATCATGCTGTAACACGCAATGATGGCCTAATCATACTATAACACGCAATGATTACATCATCCTTCACACAATGAATAGCCTAAAGTCTACAGTTTACGATCACAGCAGAACATCTAGGCGAATCTCTGTATACACACTATCTTGTAACTCTTCCACACAACCAGAAACAAGAAACAAGTTTCTTACCTAATCTCTTTTATTTACCAGCGGATGGGGAAAGAGGGAGGGAAGGGGCGATCAGATATTAAGTTGATTGGCTTTAAACCCTGAGTGGGTGGATTGAGAGAAGGAGGAAAGGATGGAGAGATTGAGAAATAGATATTAAGAGGAGCAGAGTGGGAGACATTCCTTACTGAGGCAGTGTATATTAGTTATTTAGAGGAGAGGGGGATGGATGAGAAATGGATTGAGAGCTAATAAACTTTGTCTTATTTACGCAGCAGATGGGATGGAGTGATGACACAGAGAGAGAGAGAGAGAGAGAGAGAGAGAGAGAGAGAGAGAGAGAGAGAGAGATAAACGGCAGATTAAACATCTCTTACTTCCAGTAGTTACTTTTTCCTCTCCAGCACTGCCATGTGTAGTCTCTTGTCAAAGCATGGAGAATTTTCTCTTTCTCTAATGTTTTAAGAGAGGTCATTATCACTGACTCAATCTCCAACCTTTTGTCTCCGTCAGGCTCCAAGGAATGTGTGTGTAGGAGTGTGTGTGTGTATTTTTAGAAAGGGAGAGAAGTAGAGAGGATAAATAATGTTGTAACAACCGTCTAATTGAACGAGTGTGTCCGACATCAAAGATAGACATGGCAAATGAAATGTACGCCTTCTGAAGCTTAGAGTTGTGTGTGTGTGTGTATGCACACTGATCTCACTCTTCTAGAATGTTCTTAGTCCACCTGCACAATGTCATTTATTGTTGGGAAGAGGGTGAGGCAGGAGGGAGAGAGAGGATGTGGGAGAAAAACATAGATCCTTCACACTCTTACCTGTTCTCATCTCACCCTCACCTAGAATCTCTTCGCTGTGTGTATGTGTGCGCTCGCATGTCAGTGAGAGGACTTGGCCGTGGTACAGTGGGGCAAAAAAGTATTTAGTCAGCCACAAATTGTGCAAGTTCTCCCACTTAAAAAGACGAGAGAGGCCTGTAATTTTCATCATAGGTACACTTCAACTATGACAGACAAAATGAGGGAAGAAAATCCAGAAAATCACATTGTATGATTTTTTATGAATTTATTTGCAACTTATGGTTGAAAATAAGTATTTGGTCAATAACAAGAAATTGCACAATGGATGACTAAATACTTTTTTGCCCCACTGTATACTGGCTGTGTTGTCTGTATGTCTGTACTGCCTGCCTGCCTGTCTCAGTGCTAAATTGAGGTTAGCCAGGAATGCATGAGTAAGTCGCACGCTAGGCTACAGATCGGGCTAGCATGGCTGTGACAGTGACGGTGTCTACTGCTCATTAAGTTATATATTATATTATATGATGTGATATATCATCCTAGATATATCACAAAGGGTGGCGTGTGTTGATTCCTAGGTCTGAATCACAAGCCATATGAATGGGTGTGAGAGTGAATGTCTTCCTATAGACATTCCCCGTTAGAAGTCTAACTACCTCCGGAGCCCACACCACATCTAATAACAATGTTTTCCCAATTAACTCGTCTTTTGGACACAGCCGCTGTCACTACAGTATATCGTTTCGCTCCGAAAACACATTTTTAACCCAGTAACCCTCTCTGTGTAATCGCTGCTGTCCCAACCTGAAAGACCACACATCTAAAGCTTTGGCGGCATACAAATGTGTGTGTGCAGGACCCTAGACTAACATTTTTCACCTTTTCTGTTGATCGCACCAGCACAATTGTTACTACTGCGCACCGATAATGAACTGACCTGTGTCTGATAATGTACCTGCATTCCATACAGAACCAGGCTAATAATGGCTAGCCATCTTTTAAATTAGCATGCCCAGGTGGCGGGTGGCGGGTGGGCGGTGGCGGGTGGGGGTGGCGGGTGGGGGGTGGCAGGACACATTGGAAATAGTCAGAGTAGCCATTTGATTACCTGTTCAGGAGTCTAATGGCTTGGGGGTAAAAGCTGTTGAGAAGCCTTTTGAGAAGACATGTTGAAATTGTCAGTGAAGACACCTGCTAGTTGGTCAGCACATGCCCAGAGTACACATCCTGGTAATCCGTCTGGCCCCGCAGCCTTGTGTATGTTGACCTGTTTAAAGGTCTTACTCACATCGGCTATGGACAGCATGATCACACAGTCATCCGGAACAGCTGATGCTCTCATACGTGTCTCAGTGTTGCTGGCCTCGAAGCGAGCATAGAATTGAATTAGCTCATCTGGTAGGCTCGTGTCACTTGGAAGCTCGCGGCTGTGCTTCCCTTTGTAGTCTGTTATAGTTTGCAAGCCCTGCCACATCTGACAAGCGTCAGAGCCGGTGTAGTACGATTCAATCTTAGGCCTGTATTGATGCTTTGCCTGTTTGATGGTTCGTCAGAGGTCATAGTAGGATTTCTCATAAGCTTCCGGGTTAGAGTCCCGCACCTTGAAAACGGCACCTCTACCCTTTAGCACGTCATCGACGCACTTGTTGATAAAGCCAGTGACTGATGTGATGTACTCCTCAATGCCATCAGAAGAATCCCGGAACATATTCCAGTCTGTGCTGCAAAATAGTCCTGTAGTTTAGCATCTGCTTCATCTGGCCACTTTTTATTGACAGAGTCACTGGTGCTTCCTGCTTTAATTTGAGCTTGTAAGCAGGAATCAAGAGGATAGAATTATGGTCAGATTTGCCAAATGGAGGGCGAGGGAGGGCTTTGTACACGTCTCTGTGTGTGGAGTACAGGAGATCTAGAATTGTTTCACCTCTGGTTGCAGATGTAACATGCTGAAATAATTGAGGTTAAACTAATTAAAGTTTCCCTGTATTAAAGTCTCCTTCCACTAGGAGCATCGCCTCTGGGTGAGCGGTTGACTCAGTGTGGCCTTAGTGCCAGCGTCCGTCTGTGGTGGTAAATAAACAGCCACAAAAATAATAGATGAAAACTCTTGGCAAATAGTGTGGTCCACAGCTTATGATGACGTACTCTGCTTCAGGCGAGCAAAATCTAGAGACTTCCTTAGATTTCGTGCACCAGCTGTTGTTTACTGGAGTGTGCTGTTCTATCTAGCCCTATATCCCGATAGCTGAATGTTATCAATGTCGTCATTCAGCCACTTTTCGGTGAAACATAAGATATTACAGTTTTTGATGTCCTGCTGGTAGGATATCTGTGATCGTACCTCATCTCATTTATTATCCAATGATTGTACATTGGTAAGTAATATTGCTGGTAAGGGCAGATTTCCCACTCGCCGTTGGTGGATCCTTATGCGTCTCTTTCTCTTGTATATCCTGTGTTTCCTGCTTGTTGAAGAATTTGTATTTATTTAATCCAAGGTTAGTGATCGCTGTCCTGATATGCAGAAGCTCTTTTATGCCATAAGATACGGTGGCGGGAACATTATGTACAAAATAAGTTACAAAATACGCCAAAATAACCACATCATTGCACAATTGGTTAGGCGCCCCGTAAAACGGCTCCCATTTCTTCCGGCGCCATCTTTTTAGAAAGTGCACAAGGCAGTATGCTATGCTCAAATGTTCATTCCATAATGCAATTAGCTGAAAAACACTGTTGTCAAAAGGGCACACAAGTGTTTTCATGTGACAGAGATTAAAACATTTGTTAGAAATTTTGAAAGAGGGGAGATCTAATATGCAACAGCATGGGTTGCTAATATGACTAGGATTGTGCCTTTGGCTACTGGACAATGAAAACAAAAATAGCCTCCACAGATATGATATGATTTTGGCTAGGTGACATTGAAGCAAGGTAAGACATGCCTCATAATATGTATTAAAACGTTCAGGTTTCAAACAATTAAGTATATGTTTTCAAAATGCATACTGCCTCCAGCTCATTGCAACGCTGTGTGTGAGTCGCTGATGAAACTGTAATAAGACGATTGTGGGAGCTGTACTGTTAGATTTCAGTGCCCGCCTTTGATATTATTGACTATAACCTATTGTTGAAAAAATGTATGTGTTATGGCTTTTCAACCTCTGGTATATTGTGGATTCAGAGCTATCTATCTAATAGAACTCAAAGGGTTTTCTTTAACTTCTTGGTGACAGGGGGCAGTATTTTCACTTCCAGATGAAATGCATGCCCAAATTCAACTGCCTGCTACTCATTACAGAAGATAAGATATGCATATAATTAGTGGATTTGGATAGAAAACACTCTGATGTTTCTAAAACTGTTTGAATCATGTCTGTGAGTATAACAGAACGTATTTCTGTAGCTCAGTTGGTAGAGCATGGCGCTTGTAACGCCAGGGTAGTGGGTTCGATCCCCGGGACCACCCATACGTAGAATGTATGCACACATGACTGTAAGTCGCTTTGGATAAAAGCGTCTGCTAAATGGCATATATTATTTAGCAGGCGAAACCCAGAGGAAAAACCATTCTGATGTTTTTTTTTAGGTTACTCTCTTTTCAATGTGTTTTCATTGGGAATCCAGATTTCCAAGGGACCTTCTTGCAGTTCCTACCACTTCCACTGGACGTCACCAGTCTTTAGAAATTGGTTGAGGTTTTTCCTTTGTGTAATGAAGAAGTACGCCCATCTTGAACGAGGGTCACTTGAAGTGTACTGTTAGATAGAGGTGCATGACCAGAAAGCTAGCTACAGTTTGTTTTCCTCCTGTATTGAACACAGATCATCCCGTCTTCAATTTTATCGATTATTTACGTTAAACAATACCTAAAGTTGTATTACAAAAGTAGTTTGAAATGTTTTGGCAAAGTTTACAGGTAACTTTTGAGATATTTTGTAGTCACGTTGCGCAAGTTGGAACCAGTGTTTTTCTGGATCAAACGCACCAAATAAATGGACATTTTGGATATATATCGATGGAATTATTCGAACAAAAGGACCATTTGTGATGTTTATGGGACATATTGGAGTGCCAACAAAAGAAGCTCGTCAAAGGTAAGGCATGAATTATATTTTATTTCTGCTTTTTGTGTCGCGCCTGCAGGGTTTGAAATATGCTTTCTCTCTTTGTTTACGGAGGTGCTACCCTCAGATAATAGCATCGTTTGCTTTCGCCAAGAAAGCCTTTTTGAAATCTGACATGTTGGCTGGATTCACAACAAGTGTAGCTTTAATTTAGTATCTTACATGTGTGATTTCATGAAAGTTTGATTTTTATAGTAATTTATTTGAATTTGGCGCTCTGCATTTTCACTGGCTTTTGGCCAGGTGGGATGCTAGCGTCCCACATATCCCAGAGAGGTTAATGGAAGCTTCTCTAATGTCAAACATGTAAAGTGTGGTGTACCGCAGGGCATCTCTCTAGGCCCTCTACTTTTTTCTATTTTTATCAATGACCTGTTACTGGCATTAAACAAAGCATGTGTCCATGTATGCTGATGATTCAACCATATACGCATCAGCAACCACAGCTAATGAAGTCACTGAAACCCTTAACAAAGAGTTGCAGTCTGTTTTGGAATGGGTGGCCAGTAATAAACTGGTCCTTAACATCTCTAAAACTAAGAGCATTGTATTTGGTACAAATCATTCTAGACCTCAGCTGAATCTGGTAATGAATGGTGTGGCTGTTGAACACGTTGAGGAGACTAAATCACTTGCCGTTACCTTAGATTATAAACGGTCATGATCAAAACATATAGATTCAATGGTTGTAAAGGTGGGGAGAGGTCTGGTCGTAATAAAGAGATGGTTGTCTGAACCGGAGCAACCTGGGAGGCCTCAGCCGGCTCATCAGGCTCTCACACCTCAACGAATGGTCTGCTCCAAATCCCCGGGATCATCCCTTTGGTTGGCATCCTGTGGCCTGAGCCGAACACGCCGGGGAGGGGGTACCGTCACGTATGCAGGTTTCCCGCACCTCCATCACATCATTGATTACCTGCCCTATACACAGTTGAAGTCGGAAGTTTACGTACACCTTGAGCCAAATACATTTAAACTCAGTTTTCACAATTCCTGATATTTAATCCAAGTAAAAAGTTAGGATCACCATTTTATTTTAAGAATGTGAAATGTCAAAATAATAGAGAGAATTATTTATTTCAGCTTTTATTTATTTAATTACATTCCCAGTAGGTCAGAAGTGTACATACACTCAATTAGTATTTGGTAGCATTGCCTTTAAATTGTTTAACTTGGGTCAAACGTTTCAGGTAGCCTTCCACAAGCTTCCCACAATAAGTTTGGTGAATTTTGGCACATTCCTCCTGACAGAGCTGGTGTAACTGAGTCAGGTTTGTTGGCCTCCTTGCTCACACACACCTTTTCAGTTCTGCCCACAACCTTTCTATAGGATTGAGGTCAGGGCATTGTGATGGCCACTCCAATACCTTGACTTTGTTGTCCTTAAGCCATTTTGCCACAACTCTGGAAGTATGCTTGGGGTCATTGTCCATTTGGAAGACCCATTTGCGACCAAGCTTTAAATTCCTGACTGATGTCTTGAGATGTTGCTTCAATATATCCTCATAAATTTTCCTCCCGCATTATGCCATCTATTTTGTGAAGCGTAGCAAAGCACCCCCACAACATGATGATGCCACCCCCATGCTTCACGGTTGGGATGGTGTCTTCTGGCTTGCAAGCCTGACCCTTTTTTCTCCAAACATAACGATGGTCATTATGGCCAAACAGTTCTATTTTTGTTTCATCAGACCAGAGGACATTTCTACAAAAAGTACGATCTTTGTCCCCATTTGCAGTTGCAAACTGTAGTCTGGCTTTTTTATGACGGTTTTGGAGCAGTGGCATATTCCTTGCTGAGCGGCCTGTCAGGTTATGTCGATATAGGACTCGTTTTTACTGTGGATATAGATATTTTTGTACCTGTTTCCTCCAGCATCTTCACAAGGTCCTTTGCTGTTGTTCTGGGATTGATTTGCACTTTTCGCACAAAAGTATGTCCATTCTAGGAGACAGAAAGCATCTCCTTCCTGAGAGGTAAGACGGCTGCGTGGTTCCATGATGTTTAAACTTGCATACTATTGTTTAAGTTTCACTTACTTAGCTAGCAAATGCAGCTAACTAAACTCAGCAAAAAAAGAAACGTCCTCTCACTGTCAACCTAACATGTGCAAATATTTGTATGAACATAACAAGATTCAACAACTGAGACATAAGCGGAACAAGTTCCACAGACATGTGACTAACATAAATGGAATTATGTGTCCTTGAACAAAGGGGGGGGGGGTGGACAAAATCAAAAGTAACAGTCAGTATCTGGTGTGGCCACCAGCTGCATTGAGTACTGCAGTGCATCTCCTTCTCATGACCTGCACCAGATTTGCCAGTTCTTGCTGTGAGATGTTACCATAACATAGTCCATTCTTCCACCAAGGCACCTGTACGTTTCCTGACATTTCTGGGGAGAATGTACCCTAGCCCTAACCCTCTGATCCAACAGGCCCCAAAGTGCTCAATGGGATTGAGATCAGGGCTCTTCGCTGGTCATAGCATAACACTGACATTCCTGTCATGCAGGAAATCACGCGCACAACGAGCAGTATGGCTGGTGGCATTGCCATGCTGGAGGGTCATGTCAGGATGAGCCTGCAGGAAGGATACCAGATGAGGGAGGAGGATGTCTTCCCTGTAACGCGCAACTTTGAGATTGCCTGCAATGACAAGAAGCTCAGTTCGATGATGCTGTGACACACTACCCCAGACCATGACGGACCCTCCACTTTCAAATCTATCCCGCTCCAGAGTACAGGCCTCAGTGTAACGCTCATTCCTTCAATGATAAACGCAAATCTGACCATCACCCCTGTTGAGACAAATCTGCAACTCGTCAGTGAAGAGCACTTTTTGCCAGTCCTGGTGGGTGTGTGCCCATAGGCGATGTTGTTGCCAGTGATGTCTGGTGACGACCTGCCTTACAACAAGCCCACCACCCCTCAGTCCAGCCTCTCTCAGCCTATTGCAGACAGTTTGAGCATTGATGGAGGGATTGTGTGTTCCTGGTGTAACTCGGGCAGTTGTTGTTGCCATCCTGTACCTGTCCCGCAGGTGTGACGTTCGGATGTACCGATCCTGTGCAGGTGTTGTTGCACATGGTCTGCCACGGCGAGGACGATCAGCCGTCCATCCTGTCTCCCTGTTGCGCTGTCTCACAGTACGGACATTGCAATTTATTGCCCTGGCCACATCTGCAGTCCTCATGCCTCCTTGCAGCATGCCTAAGGCACGTTCATGCAGATAGGCAAGGATCCTAGGCATCTTTCTTTTGGTGTATTTCAGTCAGTAGAAAGGCCTCTTTAGTGTCCTAAGTTTTCATAACTGTGACCTTAATTGCCTATAGTCTGTAAGCTGTTTGTGTCTTAACGACCGTTCCACAGGTGCATGTTCATTAATTGTTCATGGTTTAAACCATTTACAATGAAGATCTGGGAAGTTATTTAGGATTTTTTTAAATTATCTTTCAAAGACAGGTTTTTAGCCTACTGAAACACCATGCTCAAACAGAGTGATGCTATGTTAGCTAGCTGGCTAGCTGGCTATGACTTTCCAACACAACACTGGAACTCTTCCAAGTCAAGGTAAGCTTTTTATTTTACTCATTTATTGCCCACTGGGGCCCGCCGGTGTAACTGCTTACTGACTGACTGACTAACATTACTGCATGAATGTAGCGGGCTTACTAACACATTAGTTATGTTAGCTATGCTGACTAGGACGTTACTTTAGCTCAGTGGTGGAAAAAGTACCCAATTGTCGTATTTGAGTAAAAGTAAATATACCTTAATAGAAAATGACTGAAGTGGGGCGGCAGGGTAGCCTAGTGGTTAGAGCGTTGGACTAGTAACTGGAAGGTTACAAATCTGTCGTTCTGCCCCTGGACAGGCAGTTAACCTACTGTTCCTAGGCTGTCATTAAAAATAAGAATTTGTTCTTAACTGACTTGCCTAGTTAAATAAAGTAAAAGTGAAAGTCACCCAGTAAAATACTACTTCAGTAAAAGTCTCAAAGTATTTGGTTTTTAATATACTTAAGTATCAAAAGTAAATGTAATTGTAAAATTATAAATAATTTAAAATAGCTTATGGTGGTAAACCAAAAGGCACATTTTTTTTATTTTTTTATATATTTTTTTACAGATAGCCCAGGGCACACTCCAACCTCTCAGACATAATTTACAAACGAAGTATTCGTGTTTATTGTGTCTGCCAGATCAGAAGCAGTAGGGATGTTCTCTTGATAAGTGCACAAATTGGAGCATTTTCCTGTCCTGTTAAGCATTCAAAATATAATGAGGGCCTTTGGGTGTCAGGATAAATGTATGGAGTAAAACGTATAATGTTTTCTTTAGGAATGAAGTGAAAGTAAAAGTTGTAAATAATAAAGTAAATTACAGACACCCAAAACACCTACTTAAGTAGTACTTCAAAGTATTTTTACTTAAGTACTTTACACCACTGCTTTAGCTAAGATGGTGACAACGATGTGGGCTGTGTGTACAGTAGCAGTTTGGCTTGGAAAAGTTTTTTTTGCCTGGCCACATACAGCTGATGTGTTGTGCAGTGAAGTCCACAAGTGAAGGTGAGAGGAGAGCGCATACGACGTGGCTGCCATGAAAGTGAACTGTGTTTACTCGTGATCAGGGGTGTATTCATTCTGCCAATTCCGTTGAAAATATGTCTTTTAAACAGTAGCAAATGGAACAAAACAGGAATAAACATACCTGAATTTGTTAGTTTGCAACTCAAATTTTTCTCTTGACTTGTGTGCACCTATGTTGTAAACATGAATTCATAGGCTAGATTGTAGCAACCTCGTGATGGGTACAGGGGAAAAAATGGTATCATGTAGTAGCCTAAAACTATCGCTGGTGAATGGAACTTGGTGAATGGAATATGAAGGAGAGTCATCTGATATGCTGTAATAGAAATAAGGCCATGCTCATGAAAAGAAAATTGTCCTCCCTCATTTTAAACATCACTGACCGCCACTGCTGCCCTTTATGAGAGTGGCAACTGGCACTGAAGGAGGTAGGGTTATGGTGGATTTGTAACCAAGTGGGAATTTACCACATACAACAAGGAAAAATCCACTTGAACGGCCCTCAAACTGGTAATTACTATTGGAAAAATTGTATATCATTCTGAGCACCCACTTCTCAAACAGGGTGACCTCTGACTTCACCTTTTAAGGAAATGGCCTCTAAAACAGCATTTTAGGCAGTAAAATGCAGCAACAAAACATATTATTTATAAAAAGCAATCAATTAATATGTTTTTTGATCTATAGAATTTGTTTACAAACATGATAGCTGTACTTTTATGATTGTAATTGACAGCCTGTTGACCATTAGCAAATCAGCATTTTTCAACGGGTTCAAATCACTTAAATGCATCTAACTGGTATTTAAGACTTCACAACTGTTAAATTCCCACCTCCCGCATGGTTACGAAAGCAGCATCAGAGTGGAAACTTGAGCAGTACGACATAACAATCCGGTCACAACAGACAATGCCCGGAACATTGTGAATGCTGAACCTTGTGAATGCTGAACATTGTGAATGCTGAACCTTGTGAATGCTGAACCTTGTGAATGCTGAACATTGTGAATGCTGAACATTGTGAATGCTGAACCTTGTGAATGCTGAACCTTGTGAATGCTGAACCGTGTGAATGCTGAACCTTGTGAATGCTGAACATTGTGAATGCTGAACCTTGTGAATGCTGAACCTTGTGAATGCTGAACATTGTGAATGCTGAACCTTGTGAATGCTGAACCTTGTGAATGCTGAACCTTGTGAATGCTGAACCTTGTGAATGCTGAACATTGTGAATGCTGAACCTTGTGAATGCTGAACATTGTGAATGCTGAACCTTGTGAATGCTGAACATTGTGAATGCTGAACCTTGTGAATGCTGAACATTGTGAATGCTGAACCTTGTGAATGCTGAACATTGTGAATGCTGAACCTTGTGAATGCTGAACCTTGTGAATGCTGAACATTGTGAATGCTGAACCTTGTGAATGGCATTTCATTTGCCCGCTGTACCTGAACCAAACTGCGACCCCAAAATTGCAATAGGTACGGAACTGTGGGTTTGGTGAACCGTTACACCCCTAACAAACACACACACTGAAGTCAGCTCAGACAGATCCAGCTCAGAGAGCTCCATCAGCAGCAGATTTAAATGTAGAATGGAAAATAAATGTGTTCATGCAACAATTGTTAGTGCATCCCATCGAACCGAATCACATCGATTTGATCTCTAATTTATCTGGCTCCAGTCATATGGTTGTGCTTTTAAGAATTCTCCTCTCTCTCCTCCGTGCACGAGGGAGTGACTCGCTCACACAGCAGCCGATAGCAGAACAGGGACATTTCTGATCAAATTGACATTACTGTTTGAATAAATCATGATAATTTTAAAAAATATCAAATTGCGAATCGAACTGTCGTGACCAGCTACATTTGTTTCACTGGCACAATAGCGACCAATAAAAAAGTAGTTTCACACTGCCAAGTCAAAGGGTTGCAAATGTGAGAGTGTGTGTGTGTGTGTGTGTGTGTGTGTGTGTGTGTGTGTGTGTGTGTGTGTGTGTGTGTGTGTGTGTGTGTGTGTGTGTGTGTGTGTGTGTGTGTGTGTGTGTGTGTGTGTGTGTGTGTGTGTGTGTGTGTGTGTGTGTGTGTGTGTGTGTGTGTGTGTGTGTGCGTGCTAACATGTGTGTTTCTAAGGGACTGAGAGTGCTTAAGGAGTGAGCAGGGGTAATGGTCCGTGAGTGAGGATAGTAGCTATAAGTACAGGCCTGAGGTTAGCAGCACTACACTGCTGCGTATATGAACACATTGTGGTCACAGTGGCCCTACACACTCACTCAGCCATGGAAATCACATTATAGACTACTCTCTTGGTTGCAATAGAGGAATCTGCAGCCCTTAAACTATGTTACATTACAGGGTACAGATGGACTGGTTCCAATGTCCTTAGATAATCTCCTCTGCCCTCTGATCTCTTTCCCTATGTGACCTCTGATCTGATAGGATAGATTACCCTAATATGGTAGAGCCCCTGCTCTTAGCCAAGGTAGCATTTCCGACACGGGTCCTGTTGCGGTTGGTGGGTGTCACTGACCTCTCGCGGTCCTGCTCCAGTAGACAGGTGAGGTCATCGCTGCGCTGCAGGAAGGCACGGTGCTGCTGGTCCTGCTCCTCCAGCCTGCAGAGGGCGCCACTGTGGGAGCACTCCACCTGCAGCAGCTGCTCCAGCATCCGCCTGTAGCTCTGCTTTCCAGTCTCCACCAGCCGGTCCAGCTAACACAGAAAGAGAGAGAAGGACTTGAAGATAGGGCTGAAGACACCGTGGCTCTCAATGCGTTGTTGGAAACGGGCAAAGGGTCAATAGTTTATCATTAGCTTTCTACTTCAAAACCCATGCCTTAAAGCCTATACAAGCCTATGTGTGACTGGTGGTTTTAACAGTGGCTGTGTTTTCAATCTTAGCGTTAATCTCCTGATACCTCAGCCATGGGTTTCTCGTAGACATCCTGCTGTGGGGCCACCTGGGCCTCAGAAGCCTGGGCCTGGAGTGAGTCTCTCTGCAAGGCCCGGAGCACTTCTACTGGGGTGAGAAAGCCATACTGGGCCTCCAACAGAGCCAAATCCATCTTCTCTGCTTTCAGGAACGTGATCACCTCGTCTCTGGCCTGGTGGGATGGACAGATGTAATAAAAAAGGAGGGATGCAGAATGATAGAGATGAAAAAGAGATTGCACTCCCAAGTCTTTCTTATGTATCTGCGGTTTAGGCTGTGTGTGTGTCACGTTCTGTGAGGCATGTCTAGGAGTGTTTTACTCATGGTTTTAGTTAGTCACAATAGGCTCTTTTATTAGAGTCTGATTCATTCTGTTTCCTCTACAGCTCCTCTACAGCTGGTCTCAACTCAGTTCGGAGCAAGTCTCCCATTGACGATGTCAATGTGCGATGTAACACTCGCATTTATGCTTAAAATGATTTGGCCCTATTGTGGTTTGGCCAAGTCTGAGCTATGGGTTACTAGCCCGCATGCTACCATCCTGATCTTGTTAGCTTATAGAGCACAGCGGTCATGATTGTGGATGAAACATCTACTGTAAACCTAGATCCAGAAATACTAGAACACAACTGTTCTGTCCTGTCCTCACCTGCAGCTCTCCCTCCATTATACTGAGGAGGAACACAAGGTCATCCCTGGACAGGTCTTTCCCCCTCTCTCCCCCCTTTCCTCCCCCCATGCTGTCCCTCAGGACGGTGCCCTTGAGGGGGTCGAGGTGGGCCGCGGAGTTCTGTGAACCATTGCTGTTCAAGGCAGCCATGTTGGGGCTGTTGCTACGGGAACGTATCTGTGGATCCACCTGGGAAGAAGAGTGAGGAGAGATGTATGGACAGGTAGTACAAGAGTGGGGAAGGAGAATAGGGGGGCAGTAAAGGGAGGTTAGTGCAGTGACAATAGATGGTGATATAATTTGAAGCTGAGCACTCAAGTAAGCCTATTTCTTGTTTGAATCAATGAACGAGTGCTTTGTGTGTATCAGTTACATGTTTGATGACTCTATTACAACTAATGTAAAGTGTTAGGCACCTTGTCATAACCAGCCGCCCAAGGCTAAAAAAATAGCTTTAGCATGTTTGCTTATGTTGCTTATGTCACACTTATGTCATCTCATAGTTTCTCTGTTAGCACATAATTGACTGGGAGGTCTGGCTGACGGCTTGGCAGGCATAAGCAGCGTGCCAGAGACCAAGGGCTTAATTACTGACCATATGAGGAGATGAACCGTGTGTTTCTGCGTCTATGTGTAGTGTGTATGTGTTCTCAACGCTGACTCCCAACAGGTTACAGCAACAGCAAACAATGCTGGTCCAACCGCAGATTATATTAAGTCGGATATCCAGGCCTAATAGTATCTCTGCAGATCCCAATCTATAAGAGAATAATTTGAATACCCAGCCAAAGCGTTAACTATATTCAGGATTTTAAAGGCTCACACACACACAGCTGTGTGTCCCACACAGCGCATACACAGAAAGCACACGCATGCATTATGCACACATGATAGGCCTGCTAACACACATGCATGTACACAAACACAAATTACACTAGAAACAGGACAAGTTTTTTCAAAGTTCTACAACAGTGAGAGATGAGTCAGATGTTCCAACACAAGAATGGGGGAGTGAGGATTTAGGCAACAGCTGGATGTTGTCATCAAAACAGCCCATCTCTCTAAACAAGAGAAACAAACAGAATGGCTTATAGGAAAGGTGGATTGTAGGTTATAGGAAAGGTGATTGTGCGTGTGTGTGTGTGTGTGTGTGTGTGTGTGTGTGTGTGTGTGTGTGTGTGTGTGTGTGTGTGTGTGTGTGTGTGTGTGTGTGTGTGTGTGTGTGTGTGTGTGTGTGTGTGTGTGTGTGTGTGTGTGTGTGTGTGTGTGTGTGTGTGTGTGTGTGTGTGAGAGCTGTCTGCCTATCTGAGTTGTGATCCTCTCCGTATCAATTACTAAGACAGATGGTGCTATCTGGACAGAAAAGTCTAAATGGAATCTTTGGAACGTCCCAAGTCTGACATCACCACATTGAAATTGAAATGTAAAAGGTTTAGGGTTAGATAAGGGTTATGGTTAAGGTTAGGGTTAGGTAAGGGTTATGGTTAAGGTTAGGTAAGGGTTATGGTTAAGGTTAGGATAGGTAAGGGTTATGCTTAAAGTTAGGGTAAGGGTTAGGGTTTATGGTAGGGACGTCCCAAGGATCTCGGATAGCAGAAGCTCAATCTGGACTCCCTTTCCTTTCTGGCATTCATCCCTCCACTCGTTTACTGGGATGGAAGGAATGATAAAGTAACACAGAGGCCTTTTATGAGGTCCCATTCTTACAGCAAGTACTTCCAACCTACGACTCACAGCCACACAGGTATCATCTTGGAGGACACACACAGCTGAGATCTACACACACACACACACACACACACACACACACACACACACACACACACACACACACACACACACACACACACACACACACACACACACACACACACACACACACACACACACACACACACACACACACACACACACACACACACACACACACACACACACACACACACACACACACACACACACACACACACATGCCTACATTGTGAGCAGACATATTTTGAGGTTTTGAGCTGAACACTTTTACAGGGTATGATGATATTATATTATGTCTTTAGTTTGGCTGATATTTTCTACTGACTTGATTTTTGTTTCCTTTGGACTAGATCATGCTCTCTTGCCCCGTCCATCCTGCTAGCCCACTACGTGCACTTCTCTGTTCCCTATGCCTATTGATGTCTGCATGCACACACAGCACTTAACCTTGGCCTAAGTGCTTATCTGGACACACTCACAGATATGCACTCATGCTTATACACGTATGGACATAGGCTTAATCTCTGCAGACAAATGCAGACTAATTTGCGCATACACAACACACACCTAATTGTAAGTGCCCAGTTGAGGGCTTTCCCCTTGCAGACAGACTGGCAACGCCCATTGGCTCCTTGGTTTATTTTCTTAACCATGGAGAGCTACCCGCGTCTCGCCTGTCTGCCCCGTCTCCACGGAAGGCCACCGGCTGCACCGGGATAAAAAAATAATGAACACTTTGGAATGAAAACATGGTCACAAGTGTGTACACACACCCTTTCACCACCCACCCATTAAATAGCTCCTATATTTTACATGGTGATACACTCACACACACTTTCACCGCTCGCTTGCCCTCTTATTAAATATCGCCTCAAACCCAGATGCCATTTTAAAGCTTGATTAATGTAAACATGACTTCAGTCTATGAATGTACATTTATTCACTGACATTCGGAGTCATGTTATGTAACCATTAACGCTAATGAACCATAGAGAGGATTAGTACATGTTTAATAACCCATTAATACATGTCTGAGAAAGTGCCGGACTTGTCCAACCTGTGTCTACCCATTCACTCCCAATAGCCCGATAATATCCACCTGTTGTGGGAGGCCTAGGTTCAGATTAAGGTTCCCTCCTACTCAGGTTAGGTGGCTAGGTGCCATGGTCATTAAGGTTATGTCCTACGGTGGTCACTTCTTAGGGAGGGTGACTGGGTAGTGGGTGATTCTCAAGAAACTGGCACTAAACAAAAAAACTTTGTGAGAAAAAAAGCAACACATTTTTCACCATAATTCCTCTTGGATCACTAAGATCTGTATTGATATCTTTCCTAATTATGTTTATTGATAAGGTATTATGCCATTTCCACAACTACCAATGCAAACATTCTCATTACCCCAAAAGTTTTCAAAGTACCAAAAAGTTATAAACAAATCCATTTATAATATTTTAACATCGCTCATTTACATTTTTTTTTTATTGCTAAACGACAGTGGGCACAACTGGAGTCACATGTGCAAAACTCTAACTACAGTCTGCACTACCAACAGTCACCTGAGCTAAACAGTTCACATCACCTGCAAAACTCATTCCGGGCAACACAACTCTTAACACATGGCTCAAAACACGCTCAGTGCAGCCAAACACTATGCACAACCCTCACTGAGATAACACACACTGTCACTCAGAACACACTGAGAGTAAAAACACTAGCATCAAACACCAATACAGAAAATACAAACTTTTCATCTATACAGTTGGAACAATTTCACTGACTTCATACAAAGTAATATTTTCTTCAAAGAAAAGAGTGACATTCTTTCACATGATTTATTAAAAATTTTAGAACATAACAATTCTTTAAGGTAAATGAAAATTAGCAGTTTGCTTCAATAGTCTGTAGTAATTTACGGAATTACAGTAATGAGAAAAAAAAGGTAGAAACTAAAAGTACATACTGTAATTCGAACAAATAATTAAGGGGCTAATCCTGCCTCTCTCTGGCATCAGGCCACAGGTTTTCTTCTTCTAATGTTTTCTCTTGCCATGCACCTGGGGAAGAACCTTCTGGAGTGCCTTATCCATCCCTGGCAGTCCTCTGGACTCGTGTCCTCACATCCGGCACGCATGGCTTCCAAAAGAGACATTTGGTCATGTGGGTGGTGACCAAACACTTTCCACCTCCAGGCAGAGGAAAAACTCCTCTATTGGGTTGAGGGAGGGTGAATATGCAGGCAGGTACAAAACCATAAATCTGTGATGTGCTGCAAACCAATCTGTGACAGCTGCTGAGTGGTGAAAAGCAACGTTATCGCAAACTATGACAAAAACTTGGGGGTTTCTTACTGGCTCCCCCTGTTCTGCTGGCACTAGCTGAGCATAGAGCTGTTCTAGGAAAGCTATAAGCCTTTCTGTGTTGTATGGGCCAATGAGTGGTGGGTTGAGAAGCAAACCATCATTGGCCATTGCAGCACACATGGTGATATTTCCCCCCCTTTGGCCTGGAACCTCCACAGTGGCCCTTTGACCTATAACATTCCTTCCTCTGCGCCGTGTTTTGGCAAGGTTAAATCCAGCTTCATCGATAAATACAAATGAATGTGGTCTTTCCAGTGCTTCCACCTCCATTACTCTCTGAAAAACAGTAAGTGCACAGTTTTACTGTTGAAATGCTAGTATTTTGTATAGCTGTGTACGTAACCTCAGACGTCTTACCTGGACATATTGGTATCTTTGCTCTTTTACCCGTTCACTGTTTCTCTCGAACGGTGCAGTGTATAACTGTTTCATTGTAACTTGGTGTTTCTTTAGGACTCGAGCAATAGTTGTTGTGCTGACAGAATTAACATTTTAAAATATATCATTATCAGCCAGCACTCTATCTTGAATCTCCCGCAGTTTTATTGCATTGTTGACAACAACCATGTCAACAATAACATTTTCCTGCGCATCTGAAAATATTTTTCCTCTTCCCCCTGTTGGGAGCAGCCTTTGGGCCCTGTTGTAAAAATATATTTTCCAGTCGAACTTACTGTAATATATATCTGTGTAAATATTCTATAATTGCAATACAAAATAGATTCCTGTAATGTTTTCATTTACTGTAAGGATGTAACTCTCACCTGTTTGCATGATGGAAAATTTGCATTACAGATGCCACTGTGGATCTTTGCACCCTCAACCCTGCCTCTCTCAATGAGAGACTATGGTTCACGACATGGTCTATAAGTGTAGCCCTTATTTCATCTGAAATAACAGCTCTTTGTGTCACGTTCTGTCCATCGTTCGTATGTGTTTTCCTTGTTTTAGTGTTGGTCAGTACGTGAGCTGGGTGGGCATTCTATGTTGTGTGTCTGGTTTGTCTATTTCTATGTTTGGCCTGATATGGTTCTCAATCAGAGGCAGGTGTTAGTCATTGTCTCTGATTGGGAACCATATTTAGGTAGCCTGTTTTGAGTTGGGTTTTGTGGGTGATTGTTCCTGTCTCTGTGTTTGCACCAGATAGGACTGTTTAGGTTTTCACTTTTCTTGTTTTGTATAGTCTGTTCATGTATAGTCGTCTTTATTAAAAACATGAATAACCACTACGCTGCATTTTGGTCCGCCTCTCTTTCACCAGAAGAAAACCCTTACACTTTGTCTTCTTTGTCTTCCTCCACACATCCGCCCTCTCCCTGCCACCCTTCTCCCTCCACGAACCCATCTTCCTTTCCAAAATGAGTCTTTCTGAGCTCGACCTATATATACTGTAATATGTGTGTGTGTTCACTAACAAGTCAAAAACAAGACACCTGCTTAGCCTTTCAGCTGAAATTGCAATCAGCAGTGTTTGAAAGGCACAAGGCTGAAATCTATTCCGTTTTGAATGTGTGGTTCACAGTTTTGACAGCAGTGTGTTAGCATTTGAACAAAGTGCTGTAAATCCACAGTGTTGTGCAGGTTGTGGTTAAAGTCATGGGATAAGTGTGTACAGTTTTGAAAACTGTGTTCAAGCAATGAAAAACGAACTAGAGTTTGGTCCACATGAACTGCTGCTGTGCAGACTGTAGTTAGAGTTTTGCACATGTGACTCCAGTTGTGTCCACAGCAATCGAAAAAAAAACTGTAATGAAAAGGCCTCGGTTAAAAATAACACTGAAAACAAATATATTTTAAAGTAAACTATTAAAATGTTTTTGTAATTTCTCATTACCGCAACACACAACCTTTTCTGAATCTTGTTTTTTTGTCAATTACTTGTGTATACAAGTACAGTCGTGGCCAAAAGTTGAGAATGACACAAATATTAATTTTCACAAAGTCTGCTGCCTCAGTTTGAATGATGGCAATTTGCATATACTCCAGAATGTTATGAAGACTGATCAGATTAATTTAACTTAATTGTAAAGTCCCTCTTTGCCATGCAAATTAACTGAATCCCCAAAAAAACATTTCCACTGCATTTCAGCCCTGCGACAAAAGAACCAGCTGACATCATGTCAGTGATTCTCTTGTTAACACATGTGTGAGTGTTGACGAGAACAAGGCTGGAGATCACTCTGTCATCCTGATTGAGTTTGAATAACAGACTGGAAGCTTCAAAAGGAGGGTGGTTCTTGGAATCATTGTTCTTCCTCTGTCAATCATGGTTACCTGCAAGGAAACACGTGCCGTCATCATTGCTTTGCACAAAAAGGGCTTTACAGGCAAGGATATTGCTGCCAGTAAGATTGCACCTAAATCAACCATTTATCGGATCATCAAGAACTTCAAGGAGAGCGGTTCAATTATTGTAAAGAAAGCTGCAAGCACCAGGACCGTCTCCTAAAGTTAATTCAGCTGCGTGATCGGGGCACCACCAGTACAGAGCTTGCTCGGAATGGCAGCAGGTAGGTGTGAGTGCATCTGGACACACAGTGAGGCAAAGACTTTTGGAGGATGGCCTGGTGTCAAGAAGGGCAGCAAAGAAGCCACTTCTCTCCAGGAAAAACATCAGGGACAGACTGATATTCTGCAAAAGTTACAGGGATTGGACTGCTGAGAACTGGGGTAAAGTAATTTTCTCTGATGAATCCCCTTTCCGATTGTTTGGGGCATCTGGAAAAAAGCTTGTCAGGAGAAGACAAGGTGAGCGCTACCATCAGTCCTGTGTCATGCCAACAGTAAAGCATCCTGAGACCATTCATGTGTGGGGTTGCTTCTCAGCCAAGGGAGTGGGCCCACTCACAATTTTGCCTAACATAGCCATGAATAAAGAATGGTACCGACACATCCCCCGAGAGCAACTTCTCCCAACCATCCAGGAACAGTTTGGTGACAAAGTGGCTCGGGGAACAAAACATCAATATTTTGAGTCCATGGCCAGGAAACTCCCCAGACCTTAATCCCATTGAGAACTTGTGGTCAATCCTCAAGAGGCGGGTGGACAAACAAAAACCCACCAATTCTGACAAACGCCAAGCATTGATTATGCAAGAATGGGCTGCTATCAGTCAGGATGTGGCCCAGAAGTTAATTGACAGCATGCCAGGGCGGATTGAAGACTTCATGTAATTGTCAATAAAATGCTTTGACACTTATGAAATGCTTGTAATTGTCACATTCGTCATAACGAGGAGACCAAGGCACAGTGTGATATGAATACATTCTTCTTTATTTAAACGAAGAACACTTAACAAAACGAACGTGACACTATAACACGAGTGCTGACATGCAACTACACATAGACAATAACCCACAAAACCAAAATGGCAACCTAAATAGGATCCCCAATCAGAGGCAACAACAAACAGCTGTCTCTGATTGGGAACCAATTCAGGCCACCATAGACCTACATACCTAGACATACTAAAACCTAGACATACTAAAACCCCATAGATATACAAAAACCCTAGACAGGACAAAAACACCTCGACAATACAAAAACTAAACTAACCACCCTTGTCACACCCTGACCTAACCAAAATAATAAAGAAAACAAAGATAACTAAGGTCAGGGCATGACAGAAATTATACTTCAGTATTCCATAGTAACATCTGACAAAATATCTAAAGACACTGAAGCTGCAAACTTTGTGGAAATTAATATTTGTGTCATTCTCAAAACTTTGGTCCACAACTGTAATATGTACATATATTTGGATAAAGGCACCCTATCAGGTTAATCTCAAATTACTTAACTCTTCAGTCGACCCTCTACTTTTTCGAACATTCTGTTAAAAATCGTGCAACATTTCAGCGCCCTGCTACTCAGGCCAGGAGTATAGTATATGCATATGATTAGTATATGTGGATAGAAAACACTCAGACGTTTATAAAACTGGTTAAATCACGGCTGTGACTATAACAGAACGTGCGTTTCATCGAAAAGTGCAAGAAAATCTGATCACTGAAAATGGAAATAAATATCCTTAAGCTACTCCCAGGAATTGTTCAAAGTGAACCAAATTACATGAGGCCGAGGTTTCAGTGCCTACAGCTTCCACACGATGTCTAGAGTCTTGTCATTTGATTCAGCTTTGATTCTTGGTCAAACCGAATCAAGGAAACCGATTCCCTCCGGTCTCCGACCGGATGTTTTGGTCGAGCTCTCTCCAGACATCTTTTCGAGATGGACAGCTATAGAAGTTACATCGCCTCCTGATGAATTTTATCGCTTATTAACGTGTACTAATACCTAAAGTTGCATTACAAAACTATTTCGAAGTGTTTTGTGAAAGTTTATCGTCGACGTTTTGAATTTTAAAAAATGACGTTACGTTATGAAACGCTATTTTTTTCCGTTTATCACATAGTCTTCATAGATCGATATCTAGGCTATATATGGACCGATTTAATCGAAAAAAAGACCCAATAGTGATTATGGGACATCTAGGAGTGCCAACAAAGAAGATGGTCAAAGGTAATGAATGTTTTATATTTTATTTGTGCGGTTTGTGTAGCGACGACTATGCTAATTATATTGTTTACGTCCCCTGCGGGTCTTTTGGGGTGTTACATGCTATCAGATAATAGCTTCTCATGCTTTCGCCGAAAAGCATTTTAAAAATCTGACTTGTTGCCTGGATTCACAACGAGTGTAGCTTTAATTCAATACCCTGCATGTGTATTTTAATGAACGTTTGAGTTTTATCTAATACTATTAGCATTTAGCGTAGCGCATTTGCATTTCGAGGGCTCTAGATGGGACGCCTGCGTGCAAGGTAGGAGCAAGAGCTATACATTTCATTTTTCCTAATATTTCCTAAATGTCGGTGTATTGCGGTAATGATAATTAGTGTTGCATAGTTTGTCATTGAAAAACTACTGAGCTCTATTAGAGATTTAGTAACCCAATAAATCATCAAACACTGTCATTGGTTAATCCCAAATGCCTTGCATAAAGGCACTAACAGACAGCCTGTGGTGGGCAGGGTGGCTCAAATTCAATGTTATGACAATTCACATTTAACGTGTTGATAACTTTTCTTTATCATAATGCAATTTATTAAAATAGTAAAATGCTATTTTAGCATAAGTATAAGTACTGTAATTATGTATTAACATTTTTGTGTTAGGACATGGATATGTGTGGTTCTAATGTATTTTAGATGGTTTCTAAATTGAATGGGATCCTATGGGCAAATGGCATAACATGATATTCCTATAGAATATCTAAATATGTAGGATATGGACCAAAAAGTTTCTTGGGATATCAAACGACAATATTGTTATATTCTAAAACAGGTACACATTTAAAAACTGGGGGATATCCTCCTTTACGTTCAGTGGTTGCTCCTTGCTGAAACACAAACTACAGATTGTGGTTTTAAGTAAATTAAATGGGTTTTATACACCCATATTTCTTGACAATCTCTAATTTATTTTTAAAAAACGGATGTTTTACAAAATCTAAACAATAGGTGTAAGCAGTGCTAGTAAATATTTAAAGATACCAGCACAGCACACCCATTGACTATATATTTGTATTATCTTAGTATTATTACAGAAATTAAGCTTCTCATTACCAAAACGGACTTAAAAATAATGAGAAATTAGTATTATTACAGAAATTAAGCTTCTCTTTACCAAAACGGACTTAAAAATAATGAGAAATTGTAACGCTTGTCGTCTGGGGAAGGAGAGAAGGACCAAGGTGCAGTGTGGTAAGTGTTCATATTTTACCAACGAACAGTCCTGTAAGGTGCAACACAACACTAAACAGAAAATAACCACCCACAAAACACAATGGAAAACAGGCTACCTAAATATGGTTCTCAATCAGGGACAACAATTGACAGCTGCCTCTGATTGAGAACCATACCAGGCCCAAACACAGAAATAGAAAATCATAGACAAACTAATATAGATAACCCACCCAAATCACGCCCTGATCATACTAAATCATACTACCCTAGCCACGGGTCCCGAATGGACAGGAGATTCCGGCAGCGCCGGATAGGTGGGAGACTCCGGCAGCGCCGGACAGGCGGGAGACTCCGGCAGCTCCGGAGTGAAGGGCGATTCCGGCATCACCGGCATGACAGGCGGCTCTGGCAGCTCCTGGCTGACTGACGGCTCTGGCAGCTCCTGGCTGACTGACGGCTCTGGCAGCTCCTGGCTGACTGGCGGCTCTGGCAGCTCAGGACAGACTGGCGACTCTGGCAGCTCAGGACAGACTGGCGGCTCTGGCAGCTCAGGACAGACTGGCGGCTCTGGTAGCTCAGGACAGACTGGCGGCTCTGGCAGCTCAGGACAGACTGGCGGCTCTGGCAGCTCAGGACAGACTGCTGGCTCTGGCAGCTCAGGACAGACTGCCGGCTCTGGCAGCTCAGGACAGACTGGCGGCTCTGGCAGCTCAGGACAGATTGGCGGCTCTGGCAGCTCAGGACAGACTGGCGGCTCTGGCAGCTCAGGACAGACTGGCGACTCTGGCAGCTCAGGACAGACGGGAGACTCTGGCAGCTCAGGACAGACGGGAGACTCTGGCAGCTCAGGACACGCGGGAGCACCTGTAGGGAGAAGACGGAGAGACAGCCTGGTACGGGGAGCTGCCACCAGAGGTCTGGTGCGTGGAGGTGGCACCGGATAGACCGGACCGTGAAGGCGCACTGGAGCTCTTGAACACCGAGCCTGCCCAACCTTACCTGGTTGAATGCTCCCCGTAGCCAGGCCAGTGCGGCGAGGTGGAATAGCCCACACTGGGCTGTGCTGGCGAACCAGGGACACCATGCATAAGGCTGGTGCCATGTACACCGGCCCGAGGAGACGCACTGGAGACCGGATGCGCTGAGCAGGCTTCATGGCACCTGGCTCGATGCCCACTCTAGCCCGGCCGATACGAGGCGCTGCAATGTACCGCACCGGGCTATGCACACGCACCGTCTCGCTCTCCGGTAAGCACGGGCAGTTGGCTCAGGTCTCCTACCTGACTTAGCCACACTCCCCGTGTTCCCCCTCCCAATACATTTTTGGGCTACCTCTCGGGCTTCCAACCGCACCACCGTGCTGCCTCCTCATACCACCGCCTCTCAGCTTTCGCTGCCTCCAGCTCAGCCTTGTGGCGGTGATATTCCCCAGGCCAAACACAGAAATAGAAAATCATAGACAACTAACATAGACAACCCATCCAACTCACACCCTGATCATACTAAACAAAAGACAAAACAAAGGAACTAAGGTCAGAACGTGACAGAAATGTGTGTTTCGTTAACGAGGCCTTAGCTCAATCTGCAAGTAATACATGACAGCCATAATGTATCAGCCAGCAAATCATTAAAGCCCATTCATGCCTCAATGTTGGTAAAGTAAAGTTTCTCCAAGTTTTTCCCAATTTGAGCTTTTTCATCATTTTGGTAATGAGAAGGTCAAGTGTAGTAAAGAGGGTGTTTCAGAATAAATTCCTCATTCTGAAGACATATAAATGAAGAAATTAAAGGAACTAAGGAATACTCTTCTAGATGATTGATCATGGTTGACTTGAAACAATTCAGCTAGTATACAATTTATATTATTTATAGACAAACTATAGCAACATATTTTGTGTTTTATTCAAATAAGTTAGGTTTTTCTAAAGTAAAATGTTCTAAAATTATCTGAGAATTTAATCCGGACGCATTTCGGTAATGAGAATTTAAGGAGAACATTTTTTAAATTCAGGTGGAAATTTAGAATTGATTTCAAATAAGAAACTGTGGCATAAACTAGGTATGCGATGGCCAAGCGGCATAGGAGCTATACATGTGATATGAGTAATGTAAGATATGTAAACATTATTAAAGTGGCATTATTTAGAGTGCATTGTATAACGTGACTAGTGATCCATTTATTTAAGTGGAAGTTATTGGGTCTCAATGTAGGCAGCAGCCTCTCTCATTTAGTGATTTCCGTTTAGCAGTCTGATGTCCTGATGGCCTGCTGAAGATACATCATGGTTTTCTAACTCAATTTGCTACTGCCATGGTAAAACTGGTTTCATGAGAATCACCCAGGTTCCCTCTGGCAGTTTTCTGATCAACTCCTCGCGAAATGGAAAAAAACTATCATCACCACCCATTCTCTTCACCTCTCTTCTGTTAGAAAATGGCTCAGTTACCTCTCTCTCAGCAGGAGAGTTCATTACTTTTTTTCTCTCTCTCTTTCTGCTTCTATGGAGAGCTAGTAAATGTGCCAGACATATTGGAACCGATGTCCAGTAGGGCAGGGGTTCCCAAAATCTTTAACTTGGGCTCCCCTTCCAGGATTGGAGAAGAGGCTTTCTGCTGATTGTAAAACACTTATATTAGTGACACGAGTCCGAGTTACGTTTCAGACAGCGAACCATTACCACAGAGATCAAAGGCTCAAAGCAAATCTCAGCGCTGCTTTATACGCCGTGGCCTACTGAGTCAGCTCTGATGGGAAAACAAAGTAACAGGAATTAGCTGAACCGTCGTGACCCTTATGAAGTCATATGTTGATATGTAGGGGAGCTGTTTATGCCTATTAATGTGGTTTAATATTCTGATCCCGGGTCGTCTCAGGTTGAATCTCTATTACTCTATGCACATTCACTCAAGTTAGCTGACATCAAGTTAGGATTCTGCGGCCCTCAGAGAAGCAGGGTTTTATGGAATCTTGGGGATGAGGCAGTTTTCACAGATATGACGTTTTATTGTATCCTGTTCATGGTATGGCACCAGAGGAAAAAGTCATGCGCAATGAAGTGGAAAAGAAACATGTCCACAATCCAGGAAATGTCTATGGTGAACAGTGTGAACCTTCTCCTACCTTTGAAACTGTGCGAGAGAAAATCACAATTAATAGGACTTAACAAGCTGGCTGCCATTGTGATGAGTCACCTTGCACAAGAGGTTTGCTTTGTAGGTTTTACTAGCCTAATACTGTAATATTAATAATTTGATACAATGGTTAGAGATTCTAAAGGCTTTTTACCGCTTATGAATCAGTTATATGTGTAGTTTGTCTCTCTCTGTTTCTTGTCTTTGGAGAGTTCCCACTTCTGGCCTCTGGAGTTTCACACATGCATGGTTAGTGCTTCGTTCTCCCACACTAATATAACTGATGCATATGAAATATCCCTTATTTGTTGTTATTATTTTGGCTAAACGGCGTAACATGGACTCAAGTGTGGAAAGCAAAGCAGAGTCCATTTGGATGTCAGTCTGATGGAATGAAATGTGGAGTGAGGATATAAGATGGTGTGTGAGTCCTCTCCTGCAAAATTAAGATTGTACTAAATTCTCTTGACGGAAGGCCAATCTCTGGATAGGGGGAAGCATTTGAAATTACACTGGTGTGTCTTTTTGCCTGTGTGTTTACACGCTCACATGTGAGTCTGATGTGTATTTCTGTGGGATGGATACAGTATGCTTGCAAGGTAGAGAGAAGTTTGCAGTTTACGCATATCACATTCACGTACGCACACACACACCTGTGTTTGCCATCCATCCACAGCCATCAGATCCTACATTCTTCTGGCATTGCTTCAGAGTGCAACAGAGATGATTGATAGAGAGAGGATGGAGTGATCCTAAACATCAGACACACACTACCTGTCAGGGGGAGAGAGGGAAAGTTTAAAGATGCGCTTTGGCCCTCAAAGACACATGGATCTCACATGCAACCGTTCTGACATCACAGGTCAATGGTTTTATGACTCTGTACCCCTGCATTGTGAAAAACCCAAAGCTTCTTATTCTGGATGTTACCACGAGAGAGTGGAAGAGAACCAGCTGGGAAATGACAGTCCCCACACACACACACACACACACACACACACACACACACACACACACACACACACACACACACACACACACACACACACACACACACACACACACACACACACACACACACACACACACACACACACACACACACACACTATTTTTTATTTAAGTAAGACATATTGGCAGTTACATAACACACACACTCACGTGCACAGGAAGGGGTGAGGAGAGAATGTGATGTTCTTGTCCCAGTGGATGTTAACCTCTGTCTTTGTTTAGAGAACATTGTGTCAAGTACAGTACAGTCACCCAGGGTTGATGGATATAAAGCCTTTAATGGGACGTCAGCTTCATGCCTTTTATCTTTGGCCCTTTAAAAAAAAATGTAATTATTGATAATGATAGTTGTAATTGTCAAATAGCTGGAGTATTTTATCTGTAAGTTCCGTTTTAATTTCTCCATCACTGTCTGGGCTATGAGGTTATGTACATGAGGAACTAGACTGGCCAGTAAGTTTATGCTGTGTTTATATGCAGACTGTTTCTTTCCGATCCTAATGGAAACCTTTCTATACTATAATACTGTAAACCCCCAGAGTGCACTGTGGTCTTATGTGACATGCTTGTGGCTTTGGATCAGGAAATGTAGACATTAGCGAATCACTCCCCGGGGCAAGCACACACACACTACCACACTGGAGAGAAAGGGTCAAATTTAACAGCACTTTAGAATTATATGTGCTGGCTTAGTGGCCCTGAATTGTGTTCACTCTGCTGCCAAAATAAATGTCAATACTCTAAACTCACAAGAGTCTTATTCAGTATAATACATTGAAGTGTTTTGACACATGCTTGAATAAAAAGGCTTGGTTATTCATTACCACCTCTCTGCTTAGCATGTGAAAGCTGAAATTTGTTGGTCAATCCAATAGGGGGCAGTATTTAGCCAAATATTCTGCCGTGGTGACACCAGTGACTAGATAACTCTATCACCACAGATCTAAATAGACCATAGGCTAGTGGTTGATCCATGTCAGAGTTTGCAACCTGCGCTCTCTGCCCTTTACTGAAACTGCTTCATTTCCTAACCCCCCATAAAATGTATTACTGCCTTTAAACCAAAGGAAAACAATCAACAAATGTGTTACCCCTTTCTACGGAAAGGAGGACGGAAATGTTCCTTGACCTCATTCTATGAGCAGAACATCTCCCCAGACGCGTTTCATCAATCTGACTTCTCCCACCGACTCAGACACTAAAGTGGTCGTTGACTTTGTGCTTGTAGGAGGCTACATTTACTATTGATTTAACAATAACACATCTTCAATAGTGGCTTTAGGAGGAAGAAACTGCAGGCCTCAACATCACCAATATATCCTTGGACTGCAAAATAGGTGGTTGCTACTTGACCTGGGATGAAGTATAGATTTTTGTACCACTTCAAGTAGATTAAAAAGTCGGCTAGAATTTCTGAAACACAGAAACATGTTATTTTGCTGACCCAAAAGGTCAAAATGAACATCAACCATAATGAAAGAAAAGATGAGAAACACAGTCTGGTCAAAATGGGCCTGAGGGGATATCATATTGGTCAGTTTTAGCCTTCATAACTATCCCTGTACTAAGCTACTGACACACTAGTATCCAGGGGCGCAACTTTAGTTTTAGAAGTGGGGGGGAATAACTTTTTGTTTTTTAATCCAGTGGGATAAACACTCCAAACAGCCTACCTGACCGCTTGGAGGCGTTCGAATGGTCCTAAAGCACACTGTTGCCTCGTTTTGTATCACATACCAATGATAAAACTGGGGGAGACAAAAATGCTATTTCAGAATGTGTGTTGGGGGGGATGTCCCCCCTGTCCCCAGTGAAAGTTGCGCCCCTGCTAGCATCCAAATAAGCCAGGAGAGTGGAAGACGGAATTGCGTTGATGATATGGATATTGGATACTGAATATTGGATATTGCTGTCGGACTCTTTTTTGAATGGAGACCTCGGAAGTGTACTGTAACATCATAACATTTTGTATCTCCCTATGTTACGGTGTGACAACAGTTTTCATGGGCACACATATCCAAAATGATGTATGGATTGCAAAATCATATGCTTCTAACTGAAACAAGATGAATCAAGCAAAATGTATACTGTCATTAACAGAGTTCTTCAATAATAATGCATTATAGTTGTTTGATACGCATTTGATGTTTAACTGTTTAGTTAAGTGGGGAAATTATCACACAACATCAGCTGATTCAGGAAATAACTTTTTGAATGACAGTCAATTGATGAAAAGCTGGTGTAATACTGCACGTGACAGAATAACAGCCAAAGTACGGGAATTAATGTTGATCTGGACAATTGACAAAACATTTTGGTGTCTATGTTGTCACAGCAGTCAAGATAGTAAGCCTATGTTGTGGACAACATTATGTCAAGATTCCTGAGGTAAGATTACAGTCTGTGGATGTTTTCACTGTTTGTTTTCAGAGTTCAAATGGACCAACCAGGAACCTGAAAATGGCTTGTTCGTTTTTGAATAGAAATAGAAAAATAAAAAGTGGGTTGGTTTTAATTTTTGCATATAAAACCAAAAGCAACTCCTTAATATTTAGATTTTCACATGGGGTGGGGTTAAAATTGAAATGCCTGTCATTGGTTAAGTGCACAGCCTACACTTCCTATCCGTTCAAAGTAGGAGTTCACCCTTCTAACGCCATTCCATGAATCTATTATCAATTCATTAATCTATTAATAGCTGCCCACATTGTGCCACACTGCCAAGATAAAGTAAGATTTCGTGTGAATTGACTTAGTAATGAACTGCGGTTACTGTAAATGTTTAGCTGACTGATATATCCTAGCTACCTAACTAACCACTGGTAATCTTATTCAATGATGCCATACAGCCAAAACAACAGTTTTCATTGCTAGACTAGAGATATGCTGCTAGCTATAGTTAGTCAGTGGTTGCACATCTAACTAGCTGGAATAAAGCAAGGGTGTGAATAGTAGATGTGTAAATATATCCGTTCAGTGTTTACAGCAGGTCTTCAACTACTGAACTCAGCCTGATAGGGTGCTGTGGGTGTGTCCAGTTTACACCTGTGCAAATCCATGTGTGTATACAAATGGAATGAAGCATCCAACCAACGCCTCGAGGGTTGTGGGGTCCTGCCCAGAAGCAACCCCTCGCCCCTACTGCCCAGAGTCTAGACACTTGTGGAGGTTGGTATTATGGTAGCACAGTCATTGGTATTATGGTAGCACAGTCAATTAGTCAGTCTGGCACTGTCTAAACATTTTAAATGGTCAGTGCAGTTAAAAACTTGATTTCCTGTTTTTTTTTAATATATTTCCACACACACACTATGAGATAAGACCGGGATGATATCAGTGTTTTTTCCATGGCCAAAATGAAAACACAAAGCAGACCAAACTCTTTGGTCCTTTAAAAACCTGCTGTATGTAAAATATTGTGTGCTATATCTAAATGTGACTCTGGATGACAACATAATGTTTCCAACATTAGGGCTGTTTTCCTAAAGAAGTTAAATCTGCTAAGTTTTTTGTTTCAGTCTGTTCAGATGTGATGGAACTTTTGGTCCACATCATGACGTCACACAATGTGACCTGATTATAATAGACCAATGACTGTTCTTCTGGGTAAGGGGGTGAGCTCCAGACAAATACTTGCTTCCTCTGTCCTTGAGAGAATCTCAATTGCATTTCCTTGATTCGTCGCATCCTCTCTTCTCGTCTCCTTCACCTCTCACCTTCTTATCCAATAGGTTTTGAGAAGGAGGCGAGGGGGGAGGACTTGAGGAATCAAGGAAATGCAATTGAGATTATCCCCTTGTTTCCCACATCACCTCCCTCTCATTGTTTCCCACATCACCTCCCTCACATCACCTCCCTCTCAAAGCACATTGGGGGAGAGGAGTAAAGCCAAGTCACATAATTAGTTAAATAAAGTCCACCTGTGTGCAATCTAAGTGTCACATGATCTGTCACATGATCACAGTATATATACATCTGTTCTGAAAGGCCCCAGAGTCTGCAACACCACTAAGCAAGGGGCACCACCAAGCAAGTGGCACCATGAAGTCCAAGGAGCTCTCCAAACAGGTCAGGGACAAAGTTGTGGAGAAGTACAGATCAGGGTTGGGTTCTAAAAAAATATCCAAAACTTTGAACATCCCACGGAGCAAATTCATTATTTAAACATTTAAAGAATATGGCACCACAACAAACTTGCCAATTGAGAGCCACCCACCAAAACTCATAAACCAGGCGAGGAGGGCATTAATGAGAGAGGCAACAAAGATACCAAGATAACCCTGAAGGAGCTGCAAAGCTCCACAGCGGATAATGGAGTATCTGTCCATAGGACAGAAAAAAGCCATTGCTTAAATAAAAAAATAAGTAAACACATTTGGTGTTCACCAAAAGGCATGTGGGAGACTCCCCAAACATATGGAAGAAGGTACTTTGGTCAGATGAGACTAAAATAGAGCTTTTTGGCCATCAATGAAAATGCTGTCTGGCACAATCCCAACACCTCTCATCACCCCGAGAAAACCATCCCCACAGTGAAGCATGCTGTTGGGATGTTTTTCATCTGTACTGACTGGGAAACTGGTCAGAATTGAAGGAATGATGGATGGTGCTAAATACAGGGAAATTCTTGAGGGAAAACTGTTTCAGTTCCAGTCCAGAGATTTCCAGCAGGACAATGATTCTAAGCATACTGCTAAAGCAACACTTGAGTGGTTTAATGGGAAACATTTACATGTCTTGGAATGGCCTAGTCAAAGCCCAGACCTCAATCCGATTGGGGGGGTAAATAGTCATGCACACTCAAGTTTTCAGTTTTTTTGTCTTATTTGTTTCACCCCCCCCAAAATATATATATATATATATATATATATATATATATATATATATATTTTTTTTTTTTATTCCAGGTTGTAAGGCAACAAAATAGTAAAAATGCCAGGGGGATGAATACTTTCGCAAACCATTGTATCTCAGGGCCTGTTAAACAGCCATCACTAACACAGAGGCTGCTGTCTACATACAGACTTCAAGCCATTGGCCACTTTAATAAATTGATCAATAGTCACTTTAATAATGCCACTTTAATAATGTTTACATAATGTTTACATATCTTGCATTACTCATACTGTATTCTATACCGTCTATGCCGCTCTGTTAGATATTACTGCACTGTCGGAACTAGAAGTACAAGCATTTCGCTACACTCACAATAACATATGCTAACCATGTGTATGAGAACAATAAAATGTGATTTGATTTGATCTTGAATCGTATTGCAATGTCTGCATTTGATTCCAAATCTGCCAGCTGAGAAACGCATTTTCTCATTCCGCTAAGGAATCATTTCTTAATTTGATCCTTGTTGGCTTTTGTAGGTATGGGTGTCATGGCAACTAGCTCAACAAATGTTAGCCTCAATGACCTAAATGGAGAGAGATTTTCCAGGTGACAAGTGAAGAGCTGGCAGGAGACAGTCGTCGCAAGTTAATCGTTTCAGAGCTTAAACTGTACATTATGTCACATGTACAGTTGAGGCCATCTTTTTATCACTAAATTGCTTTGTGAAATGTAGTTTTTGTACTCTTGAATATATTAAACTTGGCCGGTTTAAACCGTTACGGGAAAAGTGGCGGAAATATGTCCAGGTTGGCACGTCCAGGTTGGCACGTCCAGGTTGGCATGTCCAAGCATTGAAGATGACACGCCAACTTGCGCGAGTCCACTCCCTCCGTATCAGACACCCCGATCCCTGCTCCTCTCGTGTCCCTCCTCCACCTGCCTGTGCTGAAACAACAAGTAGAGCGCCTCTCCTGAGTCACACGAGCAAGTCCCCATTGAAGTTAAAAAATATATAAAGTGTATTTCGACTATCCGCATATCCTCAAAAATGCATGATATTATTTGAATAGTGAAGTCATTTCAAATGCCCATTCCTAATTAGGGGTAACTTACCTCATCCACTACCAATGGATGTTGAACTTATGCATACACTGTATATCTCAAGTAAGGATTCAGTAAGTGAGGATACGGTCTTGAGTGATTAAAAGTGAGATTAATCGTGTTGAAGCAGCACACAAGCACAAACAAACACACACACACGGGTTGATGCTATCCTGCAGGGCTGAGTGGTATCTTTAATCAGACTAATAGAGTTAGCCCTGTTAGTGATAAAGAGCTTTTCTCAGGGCACTTAGAGCTATCTGCCCGCAGTGATAATCACCAAGAGTGTGTGTGTATGTGTATGTGTGTGTGTGTGTGTGTGTGTATTTTGAAAAGAGTCTACCTGGTTTTTATACAGTACTCAAAACCATTCCATGATTTTATCGTAAATTTACAACAGGAACAGGGTATGTTGTACCACAGAGACAATTTCATTGGGTGTGTGTCAGTGACAACATGGTGCCTGTCTGAGGCAGAATCAGCTCTATCCGGAAACCAGTCAATTGATCTCCAAAACCAATCACCTCTAGATTCCCATTAAAACCAGTCATCTCTATTGATCTCAATTAAAACCAGTCAGTCACCTCAATTTATTTTAGTATTGGCCCACTCTAAGGCCATTGACTTCCATTGATCCCTGTGTCTCTCTCCTGTGAACTCATTCACCCATAAGCCTTATCTGTGTCCAGAGCAGTTTCTAACCATCTGGACTGGATGAGGGGTCAGGGGTTAGGGGTCAGAAAAATAATGTGTCTTGTGGCAAAATTTCACCCCCCTCTGACCTTTCACCTTTTCAGGCTGTGGGCCTGCTCAGATGGAGCAAGACCAGGAGTGTGTGTGTGCGTGTTTGGTAGGACTGGCTGGCCCAGATGTGGTGTGTGTGTGGCGTACTCGTGATGTGTGTGTAGCAGGACTGGCCCAGATGTAGTGTGCGTGCGGAATATATGGTGTGTATGTAGCCGAAAGGACCCAAAATGGCAGTGACTTTTAGGAGTGACCTCTGTGTGATGCGTCATGGGGGGTATTTTTACTTTTCACACGTCACACATGTATAAATCAGGGATTCATGTGCAAGTATTTTGGCAAGAACAGGACAGGTCAGTACATAACGATACAGTTCATAACACAGCCTAGCCTAGCAGTGTCCCGACACATAAACTAGCACACTTTCAAACACCAAAACACAGTTGATTTTTTTGTGCTGTTATGTAGGCCTACATGTGAATGTGTTTAGCATCTTTCCTTACTTTCTAGGCTACAGTAGTTGTGTGTCACGCCCTGACCATAGAGAGCTTTTTATTCTCTATGTTGGTTAGGTCGGGGTGTAACTAGGGTGGGTCATCTAGGTGATTTATATTTCTATGTTGGCCTGGTATGGTTCCCAGTCAGAGGCAGCTGATTATCATTGTCTCGGATTGGGGATCATATTTAGGCAGCCATTTCCCCATTGTGCTTGGTGGGATGTTGTCTATGGATAGTTGCCTGTCAGCACTATTGTTAGCAGCAAGGTTCGTTTTTGAGATTTATTGTTTTTGTTTTGCTGAGAGTTTCACTTAGAAATAAAAAGATGTGGAACCCAAATCACGCGGCGCTTTGGTCCAGTTATTATAACGATTGTGACATTGTGTAGGGTACTGCATGTATTTGATCATTGATAGCATTCTTGCTAGTGGCTTACATGTGATTAGCATTAGCCTTTCCTCCCAGCGGTCCAGCTGCTCTGAGGGGGTTTCATGCTAGTATTAGCATAGTGTGTTCTTGTTCTAGCATTAGAACATTATATTAATAGAGCTCTTTTCCTAGAGTCACCTCCAGGGAAATGTGATCCATCTGCTGTTCCATGGGCGGAAACCATATCCCTTGTACCCGATGCCCTCAGTAACCCTGTGCCCATACTACACACACACGCCTGGCACGCACCATATACACACACATACTTATACTAGAGACCCCCACCTGACTGTTATAGTCTTTGTTCACTCAATGCAAACCCGGCCCCTGCATAATCCTAAAATCAGTCAGACACTTGCTGAATCAACTCCACACTCTCTCACACACACACACACACACACACACACACACACACACACACACACACACACACACACACACACACACACACACACACACACACACACACACACACACACACACACACACACACACACACACACACACACACACAGCTTGACAGTGGTATTTTTTCATTTGATTTAACTAGGCAAGTCAGTTAAGAACAAATTCTTATTTACAATGACGGTGTACCCCAGCCAAACCCTAACCCGGACAATGCTGGGCCTATTGTGCACCGCCCTATGGAACTCCCAATCACAGCCAGTTGTGATACAGCCTGGAATCGAACCAGTGTCTGTAGTGATGCCTCTACCACTGAGATGCACTGCCTTAGACCGCAGTGCCACTCAGGAGCAAAATACTCTGGAGTATGTGTGGTCATTCATTGCTCAGCATTAGTCATACAGTGCTTGGCACATCATTATACTACATATTACTGAGCGATTTATGTAGTCAACCAGGAACTGGTGTTTGGTGATTAGGTCACTGTTTCCCAGCACCAGACTGTACAGAAGAGAGGGAGTTGTTTCAGTCTCACACAGTGAGTCACACACTCAGATCCTCACGCATCTACAGTGTAGATGGAGTATGAAGTGAGTCAAACATAAGAAGCAGAGAAACTCAATCTTAGAATAGAACAGCAGCTAAAACTGGCTCATCCAAACCAGTCCAGAGCAACCACAAAACTAGAATTAGTTGTTATTTCTATGAGAGCAACTCCCAGTTTACAAAGCCAATGTTTACGCAGCCAGACAGGTTAACAGACAGACAGGCAGGCAGGCAAATGTACCTGCAGGACTGATGGAGCAGAAGTGATTGTGTCCGGCTGTGCTGCTCCGTCTGAGTGTGGTACTCCTTCCCCTTATCTGTCATCCAATAAAGTCCTCCCCTACTCTTCTTCTTCTATTGCTCTCCTCTTGTCCCCTGTTTGTCTATTCCTTGATACGCTTTTCTCTCTCTTCCCTATTTCCCCCACTTTTGTGTCCTTACATTTTCTCCAAGTGGTCCAGATAGAAGGAAAGAGAAGGGGATGTGTGTGTGATTTGATCCTTAAGGAAGGGATGGAGTGGGGCTTAGAGTGGAGGATGGACGGATGGAGAGAGGGAGTGATTGCCCTGACAGATGACTGTAAAGTATAGAGTGAAGGGGTGGGGCCAGGGAGTAATGGTTGGATCAGACCTACCATGCAGAAATGAGTCGGTGCTAATTAAATGTAACATGCACCCTCTCTCACACTAGACACACACACACACACACTTTCCTGCTACAAACCCCTGTGCCTAAACACACTAACCTCCTAACCTCTTTCCCCTGGACAAATGGTCATGACTGAAAAGTAGCAGAGCAGGAAAAAGAGAGGGACAGATCAAGATAGAAAAGGAAAAGATGGAGAGAGATCGGTGAGATGGGAACAGAGAGGGTGACCAAGATGGAGAGAGATCGGTGAGATGGGAACAGAGAGGGTGACCAAGATGGAGAGAGATCGGTGAGATGGGAACAGAGAGGGTGACCAAGATGGAGAGAGATCGGTGAGATGGGAACAGAGAGGGTGACCAAGATGGAGAGAGATCGGTGAGATGGGAACAGAGAGGGTGACCAAGATGGAGAGAGATCGGTGAGATGGGAACAGAGAGGGTGACCAAGATGGTGAGATGGGAACAGAGAGGGTGACCAAGATGGAGAGAGATCGGTGAGATGGGAACAGAGAGGGTGACCAAGATGGAGAGAGATCGGTGAGATGGGAACAGAGAGGGTGACCAAGATGGAGAGAGATCGGTGAGATGGGAACAGAGAGGGTGACCAAGATGGTGAGATGGGAACAGAGAGGGTGACCAAGATGGAGAGAGATCGGTGAGATGGGAACAGAGAGGGTGACCAAGATGGAGAGAGATCGGTGAGATGGGAACAGAGAGGGTGACCAAGATGGAGAACAACGGGAAAGGAGATGGCTGATAACCATGCATGCACAGACACACACTCTGGTTGGTTGGCGTTGTGTTGAGTGCAGTTTGTCATTGAGGTATATTGAGCGGCTAATGTACGTCATTGTCAGCTATGCCGGACACTCAGAGAATGACCCAACCATCCTGCAAAGTATCCTGTGAGTGTACTAAGCCTAAAAAGATCAGTGGACACCCTTGTGTTACTCCAAATATACTCCTTCATTACTCTAAATATACTCTGTAGCCACATTGATGTTACTCCACAAGTGCTTGGCAACCATAGTGATATTTACATCTCCAAGTGATTTCCAGCAACGCTTAAAGTCACAGTCTGTAAGATTTTCTCAATTAATTTCAGTTGTGCTAATTGATTAATGCATTGCGAATATAGTCTAGTGTGAATGAATGCCTACGCATACATACACTAATGTGTAAGCTCTGTCACTGTCTGGGCAGACAGACACTAATGTGTAAGCTCTGTCACTGTCTGGGCAGACAGACACTAATCTGTAAGCTCTGTCACTGTCTGGGCAGACAGACACTAATGTGTAAGCTCTGTCACTGTCTGGGCAGACAGACACTAATGTGTAAGCTCTGTCACTGTCTGGGCAGGCAGACACTCATCTGTAAGCTCTGTCACTGTCTGGGCAGACAGACACTAATGTGTAAGCTCTGTCACTGTCTGGGCAGGCAGACACTCATCTGTAAGCTCTGTCACTGTCTGGGCAGACAGACACTAATGTGTAAGCTCTGTCACTGTCTGGGCAGACAGACACTCATCTGTATTTTAGAGGGAGAGTTATTATCACTCCTTCACCTCATAGGCCTATGGATCCATGGGAATTGGGAATGATCTATTGCTGTTCCTATTGGTGGTATTTATGAGGGTCACATGAAGAGGGAATCAGGCAATGGTGTCTTACAAACATATTATAAATATATGAACTCCTCAGCCTACACATTCAGTCAAACACCACAGCTCGGGTTGATCTCGTAAAACCCAGCCGTGCCACATGCCACCAGGTCCCCAATAAGCCCTGGTCACATTGCGATCATTATACACCTGGGACCGACAGACAGACAAGCAATGGAACATACATGGGCTTTAATAAGGACGTGCCACAAGGCAGCCTCAGGGGTAGATCATGTTCTCTGGGACAAATGAGTTTCAACCACAGATATGGAATAGATAGAATGAACACTATCATTAAAAGTCAGACTTGTACTGTCTGACAGACAGGATGTCAATATGTCAACGTAGCCGTTCAATTCTATCACCATGTGGGTGGGTCCATGACATGATAACCTGTGGAATAGAGACCTGTGTCAGTCTGGTCTTTACAGTCTATATCTATGGTTACTGTGGCATTAGCCTGTTTAAATTAAACCAGAGGTATTTCTGAGCAGCATTCTCCTCTGTCCTCTGTTCCCATGGGACCTGAACATGATTTCACAGCATGGGGATAAGAGGTGAGGGGTGAGAGAGATGGGGGGGGGGAATGGGTGGGAAGTGGTATAGAGGGGAGAGAGGGTTGTTAAACATAGCCAGGCATTTGGTTTGGCTCTATGTTACAACATTGATATCCATGGTGACTATAATGTAGTGTTCTTGTTGACAATGCACCTTGTTGTTATGGTAACTATGCCTGTCCAGTGAGCAGAGGTTGAGGTTGCGCAAAGTCAAAATATAACAGACACTTTTTTCCTGCTTTTTCAGATGCCTCGGGGGGAGAGGAGGAGAGAGAACCGGAGAAAGAGGAGGAGAAACAGCCCAAAGGAGAAGAAAGGAAAGAAGAGGAAACAGGAACCCGTTCCGGCTAAGAAGAAGACTGCACTGGTATGTAAAAGTTTGTTTTAAACTTCATTGCGTTTCATTTGGTGTACGACTGTACTACTACTTTCTCAATTATTTTATTTGTCTACACAGAAATCACAGGAGTGATTTGTGGCTCAGGAGAAGAAAGTTGATGAGGGCGAGAAAAAGACCAAGAACAAGAGATAGGTAAGACTAAGGATGGAGGGGATTGAAGAGACACCTGCTGTCCTAAAAAGGAACTGCAGTTCAAATGTGCCATTAATACAGGTAACGAGTGGAGGACAGAGGAGCCTCTTAAAGAAGAAGTTACAGGTTTGTGAGAGCGAGAAATCTTGCTTGTTTGTAGGTGACCAAATACTTATTTTCCACCACAATTTGAAAATAAATTCATTAAAAATCCTACAATGTGATTTTCTGGATTTTTTTCTCTCATTTTGTCTGTCATAGTTGAAGTGTACCTATGATGAAAATTACAGGCCTCTCTCATCTTTTTAAGTGGGAGAACTTGCACAATTGGTGGCTGACTAAATATTTTTTTGCCCCACTGTACCTACATACCTCACCAAACCATCCCTCCTTACATACCTACATACCTCATCAATCCATTACTCATTTTTAACCTCAATGTTAAACTAATAGAACTTCTGTCCCATTTGTGCTTTAAGTCTTCTGTCATGTTCCTAGATGTGTACTTGGGTATAACTTAATAGTCTGGTGTTGGCTTCCCCTCCTCATCTCCTCTTCTTCATCTGACTGACCTGTGGAGGAAGTTAAAAGAGTAAGCCACTTTAGATTATTGACATCTGTCCCTTGTATCACAGTATATGTTTTCCCTTTCTCTTTTGGCTCAGTTTGTCACAAATGGGCTGAGGTCCAGACGCAGCACACAGAGAATAGTTCTGTAATTTTGGTCATTGTCTGTAACTCCACCCTCAGACTCATCAAGCGCAACAACTCACATCTACTTCTTTTAAAGTTATTAATCTGATTTGTATTTCGTCTCATTTTGTGTACTTTATGGTATTTCTCAGCTCAGTATAATTGCTCCCTTGTTTTATGTCTTCACCAGACAGTTGACAACATTTGAGCGAGAGGCTAAAGTGCTGAAGCTGTTTGCAAAGCACATCAATGTAACATACTTTATTGTAGAATAGATTCCTATGAATGTTTGTGTATACAGATGAGTTGTTCTGTGAGTGAGTAAAGCCAAGTGTGACCATCCTCTGTATGTCTGTCTGTCTCTGTCCCCAGGTAGAGGAGCAGCTGAAGCTTGAGGTGACATGCATTGGGGAGGGAACACCAGGGAGACTGAAAGCCCTCCTAGGGAAAGGTAAGGGCTTGTCCTTAGTGTGGCTTAATTTACATGATACTTTGTTCTGATCGTCTACGCTTCACCCTGAGGTGGGCACTCATTTACTACCCCTCAGGGTTTTAACCCCAGTTTGGCCTTGCCAGCGCTGCGCTTCCTGCTTCTGAACTGGAATTGGAGGGACCAGAAGCCTCGCATGATGGTGGACATCCCTGATGTGAGACTATAATTCCCCCTGCTGGGCAAAGAACACAGTCACACTTTACACAGCACTGAAAATATTATATGGTAGTACATGGGCTTTCTGTCACAGACATATATTACAATATGGAGTTTCTTATTAATATAGCCCTCTTTTTCACATCCAGGTCCAAACTGATTTGCTGAAGCTGCTGGATACAGGCATCTTGAAAGGCTGTAGAGAAGGAAACACAAACACACACCCAACCATTTAGAACGGGACCTCTTCTGCTCTCACACAAACACACACACCACAGTTATTGTAGTAAACAAAAACTGAAACAAAAATTGGGAAAACAATTGCAATACAGAATAAAAATAAAATAAATAACAATTATTTATGTTTTGTTTAAGTTTTTTATTCTGAAGTTTGAGAAAAAATCTAATGTTTTTGTTGTTGTTGTTTAGTTTTGATTTAAATTTGGTTGAGATGTCAAATAAAGTGATTTCAACGTGAAATCAATAACAAATGTCACCATGTCCTAACCCTAAATTTTTTGCCTAGTGGGTAGCATGTGCATCACTATCACTAGCTAATGTATCACTAGCTAACGGGGAAGAAATCCGAGGGTGAGCGAGGAGCGTGACTGGGCCAAGCTAGAACGTCTTGTGAAGTTGCTGGAGCCATTCTCAATCCACACAACCAACTTGCTGACCAGTGACTGGGCCAAGCTAGAGCAACTTCAAACTGTCTGATGTGGTGCCGTGTCTTCTCAACCTTGAGGCACACTTACAGTCATCTACTGTTGCAAAACAGTTGGCTCAGGTCCTCCTGAAGTCACTGTGTGAGCGCTTCGCATGCATACTGAATCCTCTGGCGGCCAACTTCCCTCCAACCCCTGCAGCAGTTTGCCATATGGACCCAAGTGTGTCTCTGGCACTTTGCTCAACAGAGATGGAGCCACTGATGAGGGAAGCGGAGTCTTTTGTACTTCAACAAATCAGAGAGTACAGCTATGGAGCAGCAGGACCCCAAGGAAAAGGAAAAGGGGGATACCTAGTCAGTCAACTAAATGTATTGTGTGTCTTCCGCATTTAACCCAACCCCTCTGAATCAGAGATGTGCAGGGTGCTGCCTTACTTGACATCCACATCATCGAAGATGCCAGCACGATGAATACAGTAAACATCTCGACCACAGTTCTTCAGAAATATAGCCTTGCATCAAAGATTGGGGGGGGGGGGGGGGGAATGTTTACAGAGTCACCTCTCCAGTTCTGGCAGATGAGGATGACTCTTTATCCAAAGCTGTGCCCTGTGGAGCTGCATCCCAAGTGTTCGTGGAGAGAATATTCTCTGTCTGTGGACAACTGTCATCCGGCTTGAGAAGCAGCTCTCTGGAACACAGTCTTATTGAAGAGTGTTGTATTGCTTATGTTTCTTATGTTGTTGCATCTGTTTTTATTAACCTTATTTCAAGTCAGTGGTACTTGTTTAATATTACAGAAACATAACAGGTCAAATATGCCATGACTTCATTTGTAATTTTTTCCTCTCTCTCTTTCTGTCAGATAAAGGGAAAGGTACTTGCTTCTTCTTACATCTAAATGAAAGGATTGGATTGGTTTAAACATGAGTATTTCTCCCGAGTGGCGCAGCGGTCTACTGCATCTCAATGCAAGATGTGTCACTACAGTCCCTGGTTCTAATCCAGGCTGTATCACTTCCTGGCCGTGATTGGGAGTCCCATAGGGTGGTGCACAGTTTTCTGGGTTTGGCCGGGGTAGACCGTCATTGTAAATAAGAATTTGTTTGTAACTCACTTGCCCTGATAAAGGTTACACATCCTTCCACCATATTTCTTGCACCAGTCTAGGTGCTTATCCTTCAAATTCAAGTCACATTAGGATTGTTTTATAATTAAACCTAACCAAACCTTTATCCTGGCTACGGAGTTGTATGGATTCCTCTAGTGTCTATCCAGTTCTATGGTCCTGGCCCAGAACTGGACTTTTTCTGCACCCTAGTGGCAAGAAGTGACTTCCCAAAACAAACAAACATAATGGCTCCTAGCCTCCTACGCATATTGTCCCAACACTAGAACTGAAGCTAAATAATATAAAAACAAAATAGAAATGTTTTTATCAAACTGAAACTAAATAAAAAATGAGCAAATCAAGTCTGAACTAACTGAAACTAAACTGAATTTCCAATAAAAAAATTAAACGAATAGAAACAAATATTAAATCACAAACGTATAATAACCTTCACACACACACACACACACACACACACACACACACACACACACACACACACACACACACACACACACACACACACACACACACACACACACACACACACACACACACACACACACACACACACACACACACACCAAACTTAAGTGGGGCTTCTCAATCCAATCTCCAGAGACTGCTGGACACTTCAACCCTCTTCCTATCCTGTTCTTACCTTCTCTGTGTGACACTTTTGATGTTATTGTTATATTTTAAGTGACCATGTAACATGACTGATATTGTTTATACAGTGTTGTAGTTCAACACCTCCACCCCTCCTGTGGGATGGTCCGAATAAAGACATTCTGAATGGAACCAGATTCTCTTTGTTTGGTCACCCACACCACCAGGAAGCCCAACCCACTGAGTCTGAGGTCATGAGATGTTTCACCCAGTAGGAAGTCTGATTTATCATAACATCCTGTTTGTGAAGTTGTTCTACAACGAGGCAGGCACAGACACAGTCAACTGCTTTGAAGGGGAACTGATTGTAAGTTACCGTTTAAAATAAACCTTTAGCTCGATGATCTGTTAGACTGTAAAACATCTGTATGTATGTAGGACTGAAGCGCTAAGGAAGAACTGAGAGAAGAACAGTAGAACAAGAACGAGAAAGAAGAGACGATGATTCTGGTTAAGTATTTCTCCCAGTAGCCTGCTGGGAAAAAATATCTTGGTAAGGAGGGAAGCGAGAACAAGGGAGAGAAACAAAGAAAGACCGTGTTAAAAAAGACCGGAAGAGAAGAGAGACCAGACTCACATTTCTTGCTTTGTTCTCTGGTTGTCTGACCCTATCTGTGCTCCTCTCCCTGCCACAGCCAGAGCTCTCTGTCATGGGAAAGGCGAAGGCCAATGCTGGGCTCCTGGCACGGAGGCCTGACAACTCGGCTTTCAAACATCAGAGACTGCCTCTCTGGTCCCCAATGCTCACTGCTCACACCGTCCTGCCTTCCTTTTATTGTATGGCCACTATACGTGTGAAACTGGGAGTGTGCCTACTTGCCACCGTGCAGAATACACATGAACTGAAGGTGCGTAATCAATCCCTTCAAATGAATCAAACCTTTTTGCCTTTTTTTCTCTACTTCCACCGTTTACACACACATAATCACTTGAAATGGAGCAGGAAACACCCTCCACAATGCATATCTTATCTAACCGTGAACACAGAGATAGAAATAGACAATGAGAAGAGTTTAAAGGTATTCTGAGAATGAGTGTACAGTATAACAGGAGGAGTGGCGGTGGAGAACGAACATGTATCTAAAGTTCCAATGGGTTTTAATGTTTGCTATCTATTTCTGTCACTCCCTCTCTCACCATCTCTTCTCCTCTCTCTCCACAGGTGGACTACACACATGCAGGGTCATGTGATAAGTGTTTTGAGACCACAAGCTGTTGAACCAAATCCAAGTGCTTTGAGAAGCACAGCGATTATGTTTCCTATTTCCTGTCCCTGAGAGATGTGTTCTTCTACTTTGGGCTGATCAACTTCCACCAGAACATACATGGACTCCAGGGATGATGGACAGATGGTCGGGAGAAAATAAAAACCTGCAGGTAGCTACTGTTTCTGTCTGTCTGTCTGTCTGTCTGTCTGTCTGTCTGTCTGTCTGTCTGTCTGTCTGTCTGTCTGTCTGTCTGTCTGTCTGTCTGTCTGTCTGTCTGTCTGTCTGTCTGTCTGTCTGTCTGTCTGTCTGTCTGTCTGTCTGTCTGTCTGTCTGTCTGTCTGTCTGTCTGTCTGTCTGTCTGTCTGTCTGTCTGTCTGTCTGTCTGTCTGTCTGTCTGTCTGTCTGTCTGTCTGTCTGTCTGTCTGTCTGTCTGTCTGTCTGTCTGCTCTACATGACCCCAGCGCCTAGTGTGAGCCCTTCCTAAAGGAAAAGAATGGACTCCCTATCGCCCCCTGCTGGGCCATGGCCAACAGCATGTTCAACGGTATTACACCATTACCCACACTATGTTCTGAGTCTCTGCTAATGATGTGACAGCATTATAGGATTTTGGGAGGAAACACCTTTTAATATCCAGTGATATGATCAAATCAATCTGACATGAGACCTGGTTTTGATTCATTTATTGACCGACTGATTTCTTGATGTGTTTTGTTTGTTTGTTCCAGACTCCTTCACTCTGACGTTACTACTCAGGAGAGGGGGGTCCAGTGTTTGTTCCAGACTCCTTGTTTGTTCACTCTGACTGACGTTACTACTCAGGAGAGGGGGTCCAGTGTTTGTTCCAGACTCCTTCACTCTGGTTACTACTCAGGAGAGGGGGTCCAGTGTTTGTTCCAGACTCCTTCACTCTGACGTTACTACTCAGGAGAGGGGGTCCAGTGTTTGTTCCAGACTCCTTCACTCTGGTTACTACTCAGGAGAGGGGTCCAGTGTTTGTTCCACTCCTCCACTCTGACTCCTTCACTCTGACGTTACTACTCAGGAGAGGGGGTCCAGTGTTTTCCAGACTCCTCCACTCTGACGTTACCTCCAGTGTTTGTTCCAGACTCCTCCACTCTGACAGGAGAGGGGTCCAGTGTTTGTTCCAGACTACTCAGGATCCAGTGTTTGTTCCAGACTCCTCTGACACTCTGAGTGTTTGTTCTCAGGAGAGGGGGTCCAGTGTTTGTTCCAGACTCCTCCACCACTCTGACGTTACTACTCAGGAGGGGGTCCAGTGTTTGTTCTCCTCAGGAGAGGGGGTCCAGTGTTTGTTCCAGACTCCTTCACTCTCGTTACTACTCAGGAGAGGGGGTCCAGTGTTTGTTCCAGACTCCTTCACTCTGACGTTACTACTCAGGAGAGGGGTCCAGTGTTTGTTCCAGACTCCTTCACTCTGTTACTACTCAGGAGAGGGGGTCCAGTGTTTGTTCCAGACTCCTTCACTCTGACGTTACTACTCAGGAGAGGGGGTCCAGTGTTTGTTCCAGACTCCTCCACTCTGACGTTACTACTGGAGAGGGGGTCCAGTGTTTGTTCCAGACTCCTCCACTCTGACGTTACTACTCAGGAGAGGGGTCCAGTGTTTGTTCCAGACTCCTCAGGAGAGGGGGGTCCAGTGTTTGTTCCAGACTCCTTCACTCTGAGAGGGGGTCCAGTGTTTGTTCCAGACTTTCACTCTGACGTTACTACTCAGGAGGGGGTCCAGTGTTTGTTCCAGACTCCTTCACTCTGTTACTACTCAGGAGAGGGGGTTGTTTGTTCCAGACTCCTCCACTCTGACTCCTTCCAGTGTTTGTTCCAGACTCCTTCACTCTGACGTTACTACTCAGGAGAGGGGGGTCCAGTGTTTGTTCCAGACTCCTTCACTCTGACGTTACTACTCAGGAGAGGGGGGTCCAGTGTTTGTTCCAGACTCCTTCACTCTGACGTTACTACTCAGGAGAGGAGGGGGGTCCAGTGTTTGTTCCAGACTCCTTCACTCTGGCGTTACTACTCAGGAGAGGGGGTCCAGTGTTTGTTCCAGACTCCTCCACTCTGACGGGAGGGGGTCCAGTGTTTGTTCCAGACTCCTTCACTCTGTTTCCTTCACTCTGACGTTACTACTCAGGAGAGGGGGTCCAGTGTTTGTTCCAGACTCCTTCACTCTGACGTTACTACTCAGGAGAGGGGGTCCAGTGTTTGTTCCAGACTCCTTCACTCTGACTCTACTCAGGAGAGGGGGTCAGTGTTACTGGAGAGGGGGTCCAGTGTTTGTTCCAGACTCCTGTGTTTGTTCGTTACTACTCAGGAGAGGGGGTCCAGTGTTTGTTCCAGACTCCTTCACTCTGACGTTACTACTCAGGAGAGGGGGTCCAGTGTTTGTTCCTCCTTCACTCTGACTACTCTGACGTTACTACTCAGGAGAGGGGGTTTGTTCCAGACTCCTTCACTCTGACGTTACTACTGAGAGGGGGTCCAGTGTTTGTTCCACTACTCAGGAGAGGGGGTCCAGTGTTTGTTCCAGACTCCTCCTCTCTGACGTTACTACTCAGGAGAGGGGGTCCAGTGTTTGTTCCAGACTCCTTCACTCTGACGTTACTACTCAGGAGAGGGGGTCCAGTGTTTGTTCCAGACTCCTCACTCTGACGTTACTCCTTTTGTTCCAGACTCTGACGTTACTACTCAGGAGAGGGGGTCCAGTGTTTGTTCCAGACTCCTTCACTCTGTTACTCCAGTGTTTGTTCCAGACGACTACTCAGGAGAGGGGGGTCCAGTGTTTGTTCCAGACTCCTTCACTCTGACGTTACTACTCAGGAGAGGGGGGTCCAGTGTTTGTTCCAGACTCCTTCACTCTGACGTTACTACTCAGGAGAGGGGGGTCCAGTGTTTGTTCCAGACTCCTTCACTCTGACGTTACTACTCAGGAGAGGGGGGTCCAGTGTTTGTTCCAGACTCCTTCACTCTGGCGTTACTACTCAGGAGAGGGGTCCACTTACTACTCAGGAGAGGGGGTCCAGTGTTTGTTCCAGACTCCTTCACTCTGACGTTACTACTCAGACGTTACTACTTCAGGAGAGAGGGGGTCCAGTGTTTGTTCCAGACTCCTCCACTCTGACGTTACTACTCAGGAGAGGGGGTCCAGTGTTTGTTCCAGACTCCTTCACTCTGACGTTACTACTCAGGAGGGGTCCAGTGTTTGTTCCAGACTCCTTCACTCTGGAGAGGGGGTCGTGTTTGTTCCAGACTCCTCACTCTGAGTTACTACTCAGGAGGGGGGGTCCAGTGTTTGTTCCAGACTCCTTCACTCTGACGTTACTACTCAGGAGAGGGGGTCCAGTGTTTGTTCCAGACTCCTTCACTCTGACGTTACTACTCAGGAGAGGGGGGTCCAGTGTTTGTTCCAGACTCCTTCACTCTGACGTTACTACTCAGGAGAGGGGGGTCCAGTGTTTGTTCCAGACTCCTTCACTCTGACGTTACTACTCAGGAGAGGGGGGTCCAGTGTTTGTTCCAGACTCCTTCACTCTGACGTTACTACTCAGGAGAGGGGGGTCCAGTGTTTGTTCCAGACTCCTTCACTCTGACGTTACTACTCAGGAGAGGGGGTCCAGTCCAGACTCCTCCACTCAGAGAGGGGGGTCCAGTGTTTGTTCCAGACTCTGGAGAGGGGGTGTTTGTTCCAGTTTTGTTGTTTGTTCCAGACTCCTTCACTCTGACGTTACTACTCAGGAGAGGGGGTCCAGTGTTTCCAGACTCCTTCACTCTGACTCCTGTTTGTTCCAGACTCTGACGTTACTACTCAGGAGAGGGGGTCCAGTGTTTGTTCCAGACTCCTTCACTCTGTTTGTTCCAGACTCCTTCACGTTACTACTCAGGAGAGGGGGTCCAGTGTTTGTTCCAGACTCCTTCACTCTGACTACTCAGTTGTTTGTTCCAGACTCCTTCACTCTGAGGAGAGGGGGTCCAGTGTTTGTTCCAGACTCCTTCACTCTGACGTTACTACTCAGGAGAGGGGGTCCAGTGTTTGTTCCAGACTCCTCACTCTGACGTTACTACTCAGGAGAGGGGGTCCAGTGTTTGTTCCAGACTCCTTCACTCTGACGTTACTACTCAGGAGAGGGGGTCCAGTGTTTGTTCCAGACTCCTTCACTCTGACGTTACTACTCAGGAGAGGGGGTCCAGTGTTTGTTCCAGACTCCTTCACTCTGACGTTACTACTCAGGAGAGGGGGTCCAGTGTTTGTTCCAGACTCCTTCACTCTGACGTTACTACTCAGGAGAGGGGGTCCAGTGTTTGTTCCAGACTCCTTCACTCTGACGTTACTCTGGACGTTTTGTTCCAGACTCCTTCACTCTGAGTTACTACTCAGGAGAGGGGGTCCAGTGTTTGTTCCAGACTCCTCCAGTCCTCACTCTGACGTTACTACTCAGGAGAGGGGGGTCCAGTGTTTGTTCCAGACTCCTCCACGTTACTACTCAGGAGAGGGGGTCCAGTGTTTGTTCCAGACTCCTCCACTCTGACTCCAGTGTTTGTTCCAGACTCCTCTGACTACTCAGGAGAGGGGGTCGTTACTACTCAGGAGAGGGGGTCCAGTGTTTGTTCCAGACTCCTTCACTCTGACTCTACTCAGGAGAGGGGGTCCAGTGTTTGTTCCAGACTCCTTCACTCTGACGTTACTACTCAGGAGAGGGGGTCCAGTGTTTGTTCCAGACTCCTTCACTCTGACGTTACTACTCAGGAGAGGGGGTCCAGTGTTTGTTCCAGACTCCTTCACTCTGACGTTACTCCTTCACTCTGACGTTACTACTCAGGAGAGGGGGTCCAGTGTTTGTTCCAGACTCCTCACTCTGACGTTACTACTCAGGAGAGGGGGTCCAGTGTTTGTTCCAGACTCCTCCACTCTGACGTTACTACTCAGGAGAGGGGGTCCAGTGTTTGTTCCAGACTCCTTCACTCTGACGTTACTACTCAGGAGAGGGGGTCCAGTGTTTGTTCCAGACTCCGTTACTACTCAGGAGAGGGGGTCCAGTGTTTGTTCCAGACTCCTTCACTCTGACCAGTGTTTGTTCCAGACTCCTCCACTCTGACGTTACTACTCAGGAGAGGGGGTCCAGTGTTTGTTCCAGACTCCTTCACTCTGACGTTACTACTCAGTGTTTGTTCCAGACTCCTTCACTCTGACGTTACTACTCAGAGAGGGGGTCCAGTGTTTGTTCCAGACTCCTTCACTCTGACGTTACTACTCAGGAGAGGGGGGGGTCCAGTGTTTGTTCCAGACTCCTTCACTCTGACGTTACTACTCAGGAGAGGGGGTCCAGTGTTTGTTCCAGACTCCTCCACTCTGACGTTCTCAGGAGAGGGGGTCCAGTGTTTGTTCCAGACTCCTCCACTCTGACTACTCAGGAGAGGGGGTCCAGTGTTTGTTCCAGACTCCTTCACTCTGACGTTACTACTCAGGAGAGGGGGTCCAGTGTTTGTTCCAGACTCCTTCACTCTGACGTTACTACTCCAGGAGAGACTCCTTCACTCTGGGTCTCCAGACTCCTTCACTCTGACGTTACTACTCAGGAGAGGGGGTCCAGTGTTTGTTCCAGACTCCTTCACTCTGACGTTACTACTCAGTGAGACTCCTTCACTCTGGTTACTACTCAGGAGAGGGGGGGGTCCAGTGTTTGTTCCAGACTCCTTCACTCTGACGTTACTACTCAGGAGAGGGGGTCCAGTGTTTGTTCCAGACTCCTTCACTCTGACGTTACTACTCAGGAGAGGGGGGTCCAGTGTTTGTGTTCCAGACTCCTCCAGTCACTCCTGACGTTACTACTCAGGAGAGGGGGTCCAGTGTTTGTTCCAGACTCCTCCACTCTGACGTTACTACTCAGGAGAGGGGGGTCCAGTGTTTGTTCCAGACTCCTTCACTCTGACGTTACTACTCAGGAGAGGGGGGTCCAGTGGTCCATGTTCATCTGTTCAGGAAGGGCATCACCTGGTACACCGACAAGAACGTCAAGTTCCGCAACCCACCAGATGAGAACAAGACACTAACGTTAGCACGTGATTGAAGGTGTGTCTCACAATACACCCACACACTGTGTTCATGGCCATCTCGATTATGAATAGTCATGGTGTCATGTCACATTCTTATTTAATATTAATAGACATTTGTATCGCTGCTCCCTCTTACTTAACTTTCCAAATGTTGTCTATGTGTTGTCAGGCACAGCCCGGCCTCTGTATTGGTAGAAGCCCGTGTTTGACCTGAACCCCTGGGACCACAACAACGGCTTCATCAACGAGGACTTGATAGTGTGGATGAGGGAGGCTGCCTACCCCAACTTCAAGGAGCTCTACGGGGTCCCGAGCTAGAGAACCCTTCACCGAGGGGCTGCCGACTGGGAACTACTGCATCCATATCTCCTACAGTAGCCATTATTATTCATCTGCTTATTAATGCTTTATTCTACCAGATTGATCATTTTGAGATTTAAATCAATTTAATTAAAACGATTTCCAATTGGCAGATTACTATTTCCGACCCTGAGGCAGATTGGGGTTAGTTGGTTATAAAAAACAATGTGGGCCACAGCAGCACATGAAGCCCCCCGTTAGACTGCAGTGGATTCCTTCTAGGGCAGAAAGGATGTGGTACTGTCCACAGTCAGCTGGTTCGGGAGTCAGAACAACTTCCTGCCCGTAGCCTACCTGATCACTGGCTGTCTCATCCTGCTCCTCGCTGTCATCCTCACCGCCATTTGGTGGAAGTTTGGTAAGAAATGACGGAATATGGAGGAGTGATGTAAAAGGACCAATGTGAAAATGGGTGAGGAAGAAAATAATATTGAGTGAATCATGAGAAAAAGAGTCTGATATTTCATTCTAAATACCGTGAATGTGACCAATTGATTTACTGAAATGGTCAACGATCCAAATGCACGTAGTTCACATTTGAGATGTGGTTTGTGTTAGCGTTTGATCATCATGCATGCTTGTGCTTGGTTTAATTTCCCTACATCGCCATGTGGTGGCAGAAGTGGTGTTAAAATGACATGAGGTGGGATACATTCGGAAATTGTTTTCAGATATTACAGTGGATTCGGGAAATATTCAGACATTTTAATACTTTCCAGTTGTATTCTAAAATTAATTAAATATGTTTTCCCCCTCATCTACACACAATAACCCATAATGACAAAGCAAAAACCGTTTTGAAATGTATTACAAATTTTAAAAAACATACCTTATTTACATGAGCATTTAGACCCTTTGCTATGAGACTCGAAATTGAGTTCAGGTGCATCCTGTTCCATTGATCATCCTTGAGATGTTTCTACAGCTTGATTGGAGTCCACCTGTGGTAAATTCAATAGTTTGGACATGATTTGGAAAGGCACACACCGGTCTTTCTAAAGGTCCCAGTCAACAATGCATGTCAGAGTAAAAACCAAGCCAAGGTCGAAGAAATTGACTAGCATCACCACCGTGGATGGTTCCGACCTTGAATATGTGGACATCTATAAGTACCTAGGTGTCTGGCTAGACTGTAAACTCTCCTTCCAGACTCATGTCAAACATCTCCAATCGAAAATCAAATCTAGAGTCGGCTTTCTATTCCGCAACAAAGCCTCCTTCACTCACGGCGCCAAACTTACCCTATTAAAACTGACTATCCTACCGATCCTCGACTTCTGCGACGTCATCTACAAAATAGCTTCCAACACTCTACTCAGCAAACTGGATGCAGTTTATCACAGTGCCATCCGTTTTGTCACTAAAGCACCTTATACCACCCACCACTGCGACCTGTATGCTCTAGTCGGCTGGTCCTCGCTACATATTCGTCGCCAGACCCACTGGTTCCAGGTCATCTACAAGTCCATGCTAGGTAAAGCTCCGCCTTATCTCAGTTCACTGGTCACCATGGCAACACCCACCCGTAGCATGCGCTCCAGCAGGTGTATCCCACTGATCATCCCTAAAGCCAACACCTCATTTGGCCGCCTTTCGTTCCAGTTCTCTGCTGCCTGTGACTGGAACGAATTGCAAAAATCGCTGAAGTTGGAGACTTTTATCTCCCTCACCAACTTCAAACATCTGCTATCTGAGCAGCTAACCAATCGCTGCAGCTGTACATAGTCTATCGGTAAATAGCCCACCCAATTTTACCTACCTCATCCCCATTACTGTTTTTATTTATTTTATTTTCTGCTCTTTTGCACACCAATATCTCTACCTGTACATGACCATCTGATCATTTATCACTCCAGTGTTAATCTGCAAAATTGTAATTATTTGCCTACCTCCTCATGCCTTTTGCACACAATGTATATACTCTTTTTTTCTACTGTGTTATTGACTTGTTTACTCCATGTGTAACTCTGTTGTCTGTTCACACTGCTATGCTTTATCTTGGCCAGGTCGCAGTTGTAAATGAGAACTTGTTCTCAACTAGCCTACCTGGTTAAATAAAGGTTAAAAAAAAATAATAATTGTCCGTAGAGCTCAGAGGCAGGATTGTGTCGAGGCACAGATCTGGGAAAGGGTACCAAAACATTTCTGCAGCATTGAAGATCCCCAAGAACACAGTGGCCTCCGTCATTCTTAAATGGAGGAAGTTTTCCACCACCAACTCTTCCTTGAGCTGGTCGCCTGGCCAAATTGAGCAATCTGGGGAAAAGGGCCTTGGTCAGGGAGGTGACCAAGAACCCTATGGTCACTCTGATTGAGCTCCAGAGTTTATTTAACTAGGCAAGTCAGTTAAGAACAAATTCTTACTTACAATGACGGCCTACTCTAGCCAAATCCGGACAACACTGGAGTTCCTCTGTAGACATTGGAGAACCTTCCAGGACAACAATCATACCCAAGAACTCAAGGTTGTCATCGCTACCAAAGGTGCTTCAACAAAGTAGTAAAGGGTCTGAATACTAATGTAAATGTAATGCGTTTTTGCACAAATGTAAAAAAATATATACTGTTTTTGCTTTAGAATAAGGCTGTAATGTAACAAATTTTGGAAAAAGTAAAGGAATCTGAATACTTTGAATGCACTGTATAATTTATACCAGTGCTTGAATATCTATTAAGAAATGATCTTCAAGATATTGATATGAATTAATGTGAAATATAAAGGAATCATTTAAGATGACATTTTTACCGTTGACCATATGTTGTGTATTAACGCTTTTGTAAAAAACATTACTTATTTTCAATGTCTTTATTTCTCTTTGTACAATCTGTGAACTCACAGAAACACGCACACTGACCTAGGGCCAGCCTTCCTTACTGATGTCCTAACCTTTAACGACACACAAGTTAAACTGGTCCAGGATCAGATTTGGTGTTCAGGACGGAGTGAGCTGACAAATGATCTCCTCACATCCATTACTATAGATATGACTAATCAAACACAGATACAGTACTCACAGGGACAGACATAGCTAGCTTCACACAGATGCTCTCTTTAGGCCTGCCATACAAAGATACACACACACCGATACAAAGGTTCAGACACAGCTACTCGCACAAAGACAATGAGGAAAGTCATCACGTACACACACACGAAACACAGCAATCACAGTAGAGACAATGTCCAAGAAATACACACAGGAAAGTAATTCAGACACAGATGCACATTCACTCGCATACTGTATATTGGAATTTGAAGTGTTTCAGTACATATTGATACATATTCAGTATGCTGACCAGTCACTAGTGTCGTTTCCTCTCCGGACCATCTTTGACAGGATCCATGACCTCTACACATAGCTCTTTAAGGCTGACGAGGTGACCTAGACCAGGGTTTCCCCAAACTTGGTCCCAAACATTATTTGAACCCGCTGTGTGGTGCTAAAAAAAAAAAAAAAAAAACTTGCACCCAGGGTGGGCCCCGGGACAGAGTTTGGCTGGAGTGGACTCTAGCTTCTTCTAACTAGCACACACAGACATCCTACACCCTCTGGATTATGTGTGACCTTACAGACAGTGGCCATATTTGCATGCATGGCTATATGATGCATAATAGTAAAACACAAGGAAACATTTAGTCTCACTGACATACTGTAGAGAACTCAGCCCTTCAGTTGGGCAGCTCCTCTCTTGGCTCACCATGACAGCAGATTCTGCCTCAAGGTCCTAATCTGGCAGTGTGTGAATCCAATCAGGCGAACACAAATGGCATCTAAACTTTGTGTATGGGGTCTTTTTTTGACCGGTCACCAACCAGTGTCACGTGAGGCAAGGTGTCCATGACAACAGTGTAACCATAAAAACAGTGCAACCATCATTATTTGATGCTTCCGCGTGGAAGCAGGGAAGGAAGCGGTCCATAACGGTTGGGAACATTCAAGTGAGAGTATGTCCTTTTCAGCAGGAATTATGAAAGAAAAATAAATAAAATCAAATCATTTTGAGTAACTTGAGCACAGGTTTTTGGTGTGGATTTCACTCTAGATTTATGTACAAAGGTGATTGGTTAAATTCAAAAGTTAAGAGATCTGAAAGCCTCCAATCAAAGCGTACCGTAGTAAAAATGACATAGTGTTTGCATAAAGGCCAAAGGTCACCTATTAGAACATATTAGTGGTAGAAACATTGCCTTTCTATCGAAGGCAACCATTTCAGAGAATCTATCTTCGGAGAATTATCTAACTTTTAAAATGACACATGAAAGGAATATAAACTCACAGTTTGACTAAACATAAAATGAAGACACTGACAGAGTGGATTAAGCCTGTCTGAAACAGTAGTGAGCTCTCCATCTCTCCACTTTCATGTAGACATTCATCTTTGTGGTTTCAGTGATAAGACTGGTATGGCACTATGCTAGCACTCTCCGGCCACGCATGTATATGTAAACACACACATACTGTACATAGACTCCTGTGTAGACACACTCACATACCAAGTGAACTAACTTGAAGGCAGTGTGTTTTTTTACAGACTCAGACACAGGTTTTACACCCCCCTCTCTCTGTCCATGGGGGATGTGGTTTATGGTAACGGCCAATCACAGTCCTCACTCCACCCCTTCAGCTCTGCCCCGCTGGCTTCTGAGAGCTGCTCTGAGGCACCTGATAGGCTAGATCCTCAGTGGGCGTGGCCTGTCCTGTACTCTTGGGCGTGTCGTACATTGATCTACCCGATTGCCCACTGTCTGTCCGCGTGAGTAGGGAGGCAGGGCCACGGCCCATGAAGCTCGAGACTGTGGGTGGCTGGCTCAGCAAGGAGCTCCCTGATAGGTGGCTTGCAATGTCAATCACTATGGGTGTGGCGTACTCAGCACCGGAGGCGGGCAGGGGTTCAGCATAGGTGTGGTAGATGTCTGTTGCCATAGGAGCACCGTAGAGGTCAGGGTCAGTGTAGCAGTGGTCAGAACCTTCCTCTGGCTTGAAGGTTGATCTCTGACCTAGTGATGTCACCACACCGCTCACCAGGGGCTGGGCATATTCTAATGGAGGAGATGAAGAGGGCATGTTACACATATAAACACTCAGTTCGGTGTGTGTGTGTGTGTGTGTGTGTATACCTGCGGGTTTGGCCTGTAGTCTGGGGGCGATCCCTCTTCCTCTGAGCCGGCCCACTTCACTGCTGCAGTAGCGGACTGACTGCTCCCCCTCTGCCATCTTGGACGGCAGGAACTGCTTCATACTCTTCCACCAGTCTGGACAGACACACACACACACATTAAACACACACACATTAAACACACACACATTAAACACACACACATTAAACACACACTGAGAGTGTTGTGTTTACCTGTACGGTCCCAATGAGGTAAATCATAAGCCCCCTCTGAACTCTTCTTCCTGAGGAGAGAGAAAAAGGGAACAGAGAAGGAAATCAAAGTGTGATACTCTGTCCTGATGCTAGGACAGCAGAGTCCCTGCCCATTTTCTGAAAACATCCAAACGTCTTCAAAGACTATCTTAAATAAGACAACTGTCACACCACCCCCCCCACCCCCCAAATAAATTGCGCTTTCCTACACGCACTGACTTTGCTGAAAAGTTCTTCACTCTGGAAAAATGTACTTCCTACAGCTGTGATATGTAGTTGTCTCACCAAGCTATCTGAAGATGAATGCACTAACTGTACGTCGCTCTAAATAAGAGTGTCTGCTAAATGACTCAAATGTAAATGTGCTTTGTTCAGAGCTACTGAGTGCAAGGGTATTCAGTTGTTACTAGTTAATTATCACCTGTTTCTCCAGTGCCAGGCACAGACCATGGTCAAGACGAGGGCGGTCAGAACCATGACCAACACTGGCACCAACACTGCTGCCAATGCCACATCTATGACCACAACACAACCAGTGTGAACCAATCACGATCATCAACACAACTAGATACTGTAACTATTTTCCCTCTATCTGTTCCCTTCCTCCCTCACCGTTACTGGTGCGTGGGGGCATGGTGGTGTTTCTGATTTCAGGGGTGTGGGTGGTCAAGCCGTACAGTGAGGGGGTGTCTGTGGCCACTGGGGGAGGACGAGGGGGGTGGTTTATCCGTGGCCTAGCTGTCCAATGGGAGAATTGGCAGAACAGTTATAATCACTCTATGCCAAAAGAAAACCTTTGACTGCCCACAAGAAAATCTAATTTACTAATGGGTTAAAAAAAAAGAAAAATCGAAACACCTGACTTGCATCTGATTGGCTGGTTTGGTTACCTTGATGGAACTGGCATCCGAGCAGCTCAAACTTAAGGGCAATTCGCTGGTGCCACTGGGTGGGGCTCATCCTCACATATCGCGCCTCGATTGGTGGGATGAAGTTATTGCGCACTTCCTGGAGATAGTTGGTGTTTCCTTGAAAACTCTGTTAGGAAAGAGAGACCGTCTTCAGTACACACGGACATTGAAGCTACAGTATGTTTCCAAATGATATCATGTTATCTTGCCTTTGCCTACTGTATTGTTAATATTATATATGGTTTGTAACAAAATGTTTGATTGCTACCTTCTTGGTGCAGGTTTCTCTCGTAAAATAGATTTTTAACCTTAGTGAGATCATCTCCTGTATAAATATAGGAATATAGGATAAAAAGCAGATCCTGACTAACACAGCAACTCAATCAATCTCCATCCATCTTTAATGAGATGCTGTCCTGCGTGACCACAGGACTTAACAACCACAGTCAGCTCTCATGTTTCCTGCTATAAACAACCGCAATCAATCACTGTTGCCATAGAACCCCCCCACCACCACCACTCGTCTAAAGTGGCTTCCTCTCTCCTTAAAGGGAAAATTCACTCAAAAATACATTTTGGTATTTCTTTCATTAGTCCACTGTTGATACAGTCCCAAAATGTTTGGCATGTCAGCAGTCAAGTCTTCAAGATATTGGACTTTCAAGAAGCGATGTATCACCTGCCACATCATCATGATGATGTAAAATGCCAAAAATATCATTTTTGAGTGGAGTTTCCCTTGAATGTTATTGATGAGAGCAGTGTTTAGTTCACCTTGTCCTGGGTAGCATCTGCCTCCCGATAGGTGCTCCAGTACTGTCCATCGTTGCTATAGAGGACCCGATAGGCTGACACGTAGAACTGATACTCCAGGAGGGTGGAACCTGTTGTGGTGATGCCTGTAATTCTCTTCTCCTTCTTCAGGTCCACCTGTAGCCACTGCTGCTGGTCGCTGTGAGCCGACGCCCAGGGAAGCCCCACCCTTTTAAGGCGGGCCCCAGATGGGGCCCACTCGCTGGGCTGGCCAATCACGTCACTCCATTCCCACACAGAGGAAGCAGAAAGCTGGGAGTCCCTAACAACGCCCGACTCTAGACCCAGTGTCCCATAGCAACCTGAGAGAGCGAGAGAAACAGAGTGTATTTTAAGTGGGAGGACACATGGCTGTCTTGGTGATTGTGGTGGCAAGTATAGTTGAAAAGGTTACAGAAGCATGTGTGGCTGTGGTATCATGGTCTGTTGTATTGTAGCTTAACTCACCACTGGTCTTGAAAGTGAAGAGGCTGTTGGACAAGGGACCACTGGAGAAAGATAGACATAATGATGGAGAGAGATGGAAAGGGAAGAGAATGCAGATGTATTCTCCCAGACAGACAGGAGTACTTACACAGTGGAGGAGACGTTGTTAGCCAGTGAGCCATCGTAGTGAGGGATGCCCTTACTGCTGACCACACTGATCTGACCGCCCACAGAGTTAGACACTACACCTGCATGGATGGCTGCTAGACACACTGGAGATGACTAGAGGAGGGAGAATGAGATATTCATTATGATCTATCCAAGCGTTTAGAAATGTGAATTGTTATGTATGAACATCATCAAATGACTTCTATGTCAATTGAATCCTCACTGCTGTAAGAAAAGGGTTCAAACACTGGAGGGAGAAAGAGGGATGATGAGAGGGGGAGATAAGAGCGTGACATCGAGAGAGGAGAGAGACAGATGGAGAGAGAGAGGGAGCGGTCAGTCGGTGGTTAGGATTGTTCCACTGTTAACTGAGAGGCCATATATCCCAGTGAGTGACAGTAATGGCTTGTATAAGATTTTACAGTGAGATAGATCACAAAGAACAGCTCTCAGTTCCCAGACCTCAGCTCCACGGATAACAGGACGAGTCGGCACGATGATGTCACTTCCCGGCAGGGGGAACCCTGAGTAGCATTATTATTTTTTTTTTACTCTGATCCAAGGCCTGTTTTAATAGCTATCTATCTATGAAGTGAAGGTGGTAAATTACCTTTTAATGGCATCAAAGGCTCTGCATATGTCCTCATGCTCCTAGACCTTAGTGCTGCTTCTGACACCACATTCTTTTGGAGAGATTGGAAACCCTAATTGGTCGACACTAGAGGTCGACCGATTATGATTTTTCAACCGATTACCGATTATTGGAAGACCAAAAAAGCCAATACCGATTAAAAATAGGTCGATTTTTAGAAATATATTTGTACTAATGACAATACTGAATGAACACTTTTATTGTTAATATAATACATAAATAGAATCTATTTAGTCTCAAATAAATAATGAAACGTGTTCAATTTGGTTTAAATAATGCAAACGCACAGTTGTTGGAGAAGAAAGTAAAAGAGCAATATGTGCCATGTAAAAAAGCTAACGTTTAAGTTCCTTGCTAAGAACATATGAAAGCTGGTGGTTCAATATTCCCAGGTCTTTAATTTTCCCAGTTAAGAAGTTATATGTTGTAGTTATTAAAGGAATTATGACACGACGACTATTTCTCTCTATACCATTTGTATTTCATATACCTTTGACTATTGGATATTCTTATAGGCACTTTAGTATTGCCAGCCTAATCTCGGGAGTTGATAGGGTTGAAGTCATAAACAGTGATGTGCATTCAAGCATTGCTAATTGCTGCTGGAGTAAAGTGCTGTTTGAATGAATGCTGCCTACCACCGCTCAGCCAGACTGCTCTATCAAATATCAAGTCATAGACTTAATTATAATAAACACAGAAATACGAACCTTTGGTCATTAACATAGTCAAATACAGAAACTATCATTTCGAAGACAAAATGTTTATCAGTGAAATACGTAAGCATTACGGATTTTATCAAAAGTCTAAATATTTCTGTTACATTGCACTTCCTTCAATATGTCATAATTATGTAAAATTCTGGCAAATTAGTTCACCGTTCGCAACAAGCCCGGCGGCCCAACCTGTTGCATATACCCGGACTCTGCTTGCACTGAACGCAAGAGAAGTGAGAATTTCCCTAGTTAATATTGCCTGCTAACATTAATTTATTTTAACTAAATATGCAGGTTTAAAAATGTATACTTCTATGTACTGATTTTAAGAAAGGCATTGATGTTTATGGTTAGGTAAATATGTACAACGATTGTGCTTTTTTCGCAAATGCGCTTTTGTTAAATCATTACCCGTTTGGCGAAGTTGAAGTAGACTGTGATTCATTAATAAATTAACAGGCACCGCATTGATTATATGCAACGCAGGACATGCTAGTTAACCTAGTAATATCATCAACCATGTGTAGTTAACTAGTGATTATGTGAAGATTGATTGTTTTTTATAAGATAAGTTTAATGCTAGCTAGCAACTTACCTTACCTTCCTTTTGACGCTGCACTCTCGTAACAGGTGGTCAGTCTGCCATGCAGTTTCCTCGTAGATTGCAATGTAATCGTCCATAATCGGCATCCAAAATCGGCATCCGATTACCAATGGTTATGAAAACTTCCAAATCAGCCCTAACTAAATCGACCACGCCGATTAAATCAGTCAACCTCTAGCCTACACGGACAAGTTCTTGTCAGAGTTTAGATCTTATCTGTCACAAAGATATTAGTTTGTCTCTGTGAATGGTTTATCCTCTGACAAATGTTCCTCAAGGTTCCGTTTTAGGACCACTATCTATATATCTATATCTATCTATCTATATATCTATATCTATCTATCTATCTATCTATCTATCTATCTATATATATATTCTACCTATTGGTGATGTCATTCGGAAACACTATGTCAACTTTCACTGCTATGCGGACGATACACAGCTGTACATTCCGATGAAACATGGTGAAGCTCCAAAATTGCCTACCCTGGAAGCCTATGTTTCAGACATAAGGAAGAGGATGGTGGCAATTTTTTAAAACTTTTAAACTGAGAAAAAACAGAGACGCTAGTTCTATGTCCCAAGAAACAAAGAGATCTGCTGTTGGATCTGACCATCTTGATGGTTGTATAGTCGTCTCAAATAAAACTGTGTAGGACCTCTGCGTTACTCTGTACCCTGACATATCAAGACTATTTCAAGGACAGCTTTTTTCCATCTTCGTAATGCAAAAATCCAAAACTTTTTGGCGAAAAATTAAGCAGCTTTCAAGGTTTTACTGCTAACCTACAAAGCATTACATGGGCTTGCTCCTACCTATGTCTCCGATTTGGTCATGCCGTACATACCTACACAAGAAACTTGCCTCCTTATTGTCCCTAGAATTTTTAAGCAAACAGCTGGAGGCCGGGATTTCTCCTATAGAGCTAATGTGTGAGAGACGCAGACTCGGTCTAGACCTTTAAGTCTTTACTGAAGACTCATCTCTTCAGTAGGTCCTATGATTGAGTGTAGTCTGGCCCAGGGGTGCGAAGCTGAAAGTTAAGGCACTGGGGAGAAGAAGCGCCATTGCTATATCTGCCTGGCCGGCTCCCCTCTCTCCACTGGGATTCTCTGCCTCTGATCCTATTACGGTGGCTGAGTCACTGGCTTACTAGTGCTCTTCCATGCCGTCGCTAGGAGGGATGAGTCACTGACGTGATCTTCCTGTCCGGTTTTGCGCCCCCTTGGGTTTGTGTGGTGGAGGAGATATTTGTGGGCTATACTCAGCTTTGCCTCAGGGTAGTAAGTTGGTGGTCTGTTGATATCCTTCTAGTGGTGTGAAAGCTGTGCTTTGGCAAACTCTCTCTACCGTACGTCTTGTCCTCTGAATGCTCAGCTATGATTTACTTCTGCGTTACTGACCTGTTGCACTCTCCACAACCACTCTGGTCATCTATGAACATTTGAACATCTTGAAGAACAATCTGGCCTTACTTACTTTATGCTTATAATCTCCACCCGGCACATTCAGAAGAGGGCTGGCCACCCCTCAGAGTCTGGTTCCTCTCTAGGTTTCTTCCTTTCTAGGGAGTTTTTCCTAGCCTCTGTGCTTCTACACCTGCACTGCTTGCTGTTTGGGGTTTGAGGCTGGGTTTCTGTACAGCACTTTGTGACATCAGTTGATGTAAGAAGGGCTTCATAAAAATGTTTTATTTGACTTTGATATACATCCTTCCTTAACTCCTTCCCTCCTTCCGTGAGTTAATACCATATAAAGATCACTGAAAAAGATGATTGTTTAAACATTTCTCTCTTCTTCAAGCATTCCCTTAGCTTTCAAGTAACTAACGCAGTCATTTGCTGATGTCATAAAATGTATCTATTCATTCATGTATTGGCAAAACACGTACACACACTACTGAACACACATTTAGTGAGACCACAGTTCCCAGCAGTGGGCAGCTACGTGAGTGAAGTGGGATGGTTTTCCTGGTAAGGCCCCGCATGGGGTTTCACAGCTGACAGGACAGTGGGTAACACCAAAGGCACCGTGTTGTGACACACACACACACACACACACACACACACACACACACACTTTAACCACATAGTCGAGGTACCCACAGGCACTGAACACTTGCCCTCACAGCTCTACAACATCCCAGTAACACACCACATCCGAAGCAGCACCCCACCAAACCACTAACACAAACACACTGCACTGCTCCAAACCACCACACCCAGCGCACTGACCGCTTTCACACACACACTCACATAATGCAAGCACACATACGCAAACCTTCTCACTCGTTACAACACCTCACACACCAATCCAAAGGTATGGGAGAAGGTACGAGAGAACTGTTAGAGCAAGAGAGAGAAACAAATTCCTACTGAAAAGTTGACAGTGTGAGAGAGTAAAGTAGAGGTTCAGAGATGGGTGGGGTGCACTGACCCCCATGTGACTTTTGGTGTGGTCCAATGAGCAGCAGATGGCAACGCGCCATAGAAACCAAAGTCAGACTGACTCGGGTTGTAACCCCGTACAGCTCTGTTTGGCTGAACATGGAGAACCAGGAATCCTGTTCTGCTATGCAATCTGCAACACTGCTTACACAAGCTCAGAAACATACACACATACCACACCACCAGGTACAAACGTACACCTGCATGCATGTACACACCACATAGGCACGCTCACATGCGCACGCACACACCAGTCTGCTCAGCACTCTCCACCAGATGGACTGGATTACAAGCTGTTCCTTCAGCCAAACAATTAGCTCACCACCCCCAAACCTCCCGTCTCCTCCCCTATGACTCAGAGACACCCCCTGACACACATACATACACACACACACTCTTGCCCTCCACTGTGTCTCGGAGTGCCAAGTCTAGGACCAAAAGGCTCCTTAACAGCTTCTGCCCCCAAGCCATAAGAATGCTGAACAATTAATAATTAATCAAATGGCCACCGGACTATTGACATTGACCCCCTCCATTTGTTTTGACACTGCTGCCGCTCGCTGTTTATTATCTATGCATGGTCACTTTATCCCTACCTACATGTACAAATGACCTGGACTAACCTGTACCCCAGCACATTGTATACAGCCTCCTTATTGTGTTACTTTTTTACTTTGGTTTATTTTGGTCAATATTTTCTTAACTATTTTTTGAACTGCATTGTTGGTTAGGGCTTGTAAATAAGCATTTCACGGTAAGGTCTGCACCTATATTCTGCGCATGTGACAAATAAAGTTGGATTTGATTTGAGCCACCCCTGGGCCCCCATCTTCGTTAACACCCACAACCCCAAATCTAGCCCTCCCGCCCTCCCATGGCCCCCCGACTCGCCCAGGCATGAGGTCATCATCCGCAGACTCACTCAGCCCACGTGACATCAGACTCAGCCGGGGTATTGTGAGGTCATCAGCCTGGGATGTGCATATGCTGAGAGGCTCTGTTTACAAAGAACTTTGTAAGGGGGGGGGGTTAGGACAGACAAGGTCCAGCAGGGGAAAGAGTGAATGAGATAGGAAAAAAGAGAGATTAGAAGAGAGAGTAAAAGAGATATAGAATGAGAGAGAGGGGAACATAGCCATGAAGTGAGTCATGACTGTGTGTGTGGCCAGTTAGTTCCTGTAGGGTAGTGGCAGTGGTGGTGGGTACTACTGAGTGGTGAGCAGGACAAAGACAGACTGAGTTGGTGGAGGGGGGTATAGGGCAGTGTGAATCACCTGGGAACTTTGTGCCCTCCACAATGACTAACACTGACACACAAATACCACCCAAATGCACATGTTTACACACACACAAAGATGCACACACCCACACACGTGCACAGTTCCCACCCAGTCTGTCTCTATTTTATTGACTTGCTCATCACTCATTACCCAGCACCACTCATGCACATCCAAAAACACACCATTCCCTGAGTACTCCGCATATACTCACGTCTCTGTAGCCGTGGGGAACGGTCCCAGCAATCTCCCCAACAGAGGTCATACATCCTGCAGGACAGTATCTTGTGAACTCTGCCTCAGTGAAGTGGATTCCTTTGTCGAGACAGGTGATCAGATCTACAAACAGGGATGCAAACTGGTGAAGGTCCAAAACATGCACAGAAATCTGTAAGAAAGTGGACCTATTTTCAAAGAACGTGATACCAGGCCAAGTATCACGATACCAAGCAGTATCGTGACAACACACGGTTTGCCCCAAAAAGTTAGGCACCAAACTGAATTTAAGGAACGCCAGAAAATTACATAGATTTTTTAAATTCATCATTAGCTCAGAATTACATTGATTAGGTATACACATCCTACCATTGAATAATATTTTTCAACAGGCCATCTTAGTGGTTCCCAACCTTTTTTAAATATATTTTTTATTTGATTTTACCCCCTTATAGTGGTATCCAATTGTTAGTAGTTACTATCTTGTCTCATCGCTGCAACTCCTGTACGGCTCGGGAGAGACGAAGGTCAAAAGCCGTGCGTCCTCCGAAACACAACCCAACAAAGCCGCACTGCTCCTTAACACAGCGCGCATCCAACCCGGAAGCCAGCCGCACCAATGTGTCAGAGGAGACACCGTGCACCCAGCGTGGAAAATAAGTATTTGGTCACCTACAAACAAGCAAGATTTCTGGCTCTCACAGACCTGTAACTTCTTCTTAAAGAGGCCCCTCTGTCCTCCACTCATTACCTGTATTAATGGCACCTGTTTGAACTTGTTATCAGTATAAAAGACACCGGTCCACAACCTCAAACAGTCACACTCCAAACTCAAATATGGCCAAGACCAAAGAGCTGTCAAGGGACACCAGAAACAAAATTGTAGACCTGCACCAGGCTGGGAACACTGAATCTGCAATAGGTAAGCAGCTTGGTTTGAAGAAATCAACTGTGGGAGCAATTATTAGGAAATGGAAGACATACAAGACCACTGATAATCTCCCTCGATCTGGAGACCACGCAAAATCTCACCCCATGGGGTCAAAATGATCACAAGAACGGTGAGCAAAAATCCCAGACGCACACGGGGGGACCTAGTGAATGACCTGCAGAGAGCTGGGAACAAAGTAACAAAGCCTACCATCAGTAACACACTACGCCGCCAGGGACTCAAATCCTGCAGTGCCAGACATGTCCCCCTGCTTAAGCCAGTACATGTCCAGGCCCGTCTGAAGTTTGCTAGAGAGCATTTGGATGATCCAGAAGAAGATTGGGAGAATGTCATATGGTCAGATGAAACCAAAATATAACTTTTTGGTAAAAACTCAACTCGTCGTGTTTGGAGGACAAAGAATGCTGAGTTGCATCCAAAGAACACCATACCTACTGTGAAGCATGGGGGTGGGAACATGCTCTGGGGCTGTTTTTCTACAAAGGGACCAGGACGACTGATCCGTGTAAAGGAAAGAATGAATGGGGCATTATATTGTGAGATTTTGAGTGAAAATTTGTAAGTCGCTCTGGATAAGAGCGTCTGCTAAATGACTTAAATGTAAATGTAAAACCTCCTTCCATCAGCATGGGCATTGAAGATGAAACGTGGCTGGGTCTTTCAGCATGACAATGATCCCAAACACACCGCCCGGGCAACGAAGGAGTGGCTTCGTAAGATGCATTTCAAGGGTCTGGAGTGGCCTAGCCAGTCTCCAGATCTCAACCTCATAGAAAATCTTTGGAGGGAGTTGAAAGTCTGTGTTGCCCAGCAACAGCCCCAAAACATCACTGCTCTAGAGGAGATCTGCATGGAGGAATGGGCCAAAATACCAGCAACAGTGTGTGAAAATCTTGTGAAGACTTACAGAAAACGTTTGACCTCTGTCATTGGCAACAAAGGGTATATAACAAAGTATTGAGATAAACTTTTTTATTGGCCAAATACTTATTTTCCACCATAATTTGCAAATAAATTCATAAAGAAATCCTACAATGTGATTTTCTGGATTTTTTTCTCTCATTTTGTCTGTAGTAGTTGAAGTGTACTTATGATGAAAATTACAGGCCTCTCATCCTTTTAAGTGGGAGAACTTGCAAAATTGGTGGTGACTAAATACTTTTTTGCCCCACTGTATCTAGCTATCAGCTATCAGTCAGTAGTCAGCTAACCACTGCTAGCGGTCATCAGCTAACCTTTTGCTCGGAAAGCGCTCGCCAGTTCGTACAACACATTTCAAACCACAGCATACCGGACCTATTTCTCTCTCTCCATATCCCTGGATTCCTACCGCAAACTCTGAACCTTTTCATCTGGATCATCACAGGTAGCTAACCGCAACCCGGGTTGACTACTCTTGGCTAACGTTTCCGTCCCAGAGCTAGCACCAACTAGCCTGGAGCTAGCCCATGCTAGACCCATCTCCCGGCTAGGGCTCCTGGGCTACTCCTGAAGCCAACTCCTCGGCTACAACATCCGGACCCCTTCTACTGCCGGTACGGGGCATGGAACCCCGCCGATATTTCACGACTGGAATACTGACATAATCTACCCGAGGATACCAACTGGCCCTCAGGCGCGACGTCCCCTGAAGGACCATTCTGCTAACAGCGGCTATCTAGAGCATATTGGACTGTTAGCTGATCCATTGGCCAGTTTCTTGGACCACTATACCCATTTTGCCAATTGGACTTGGACCCCTCTGATACTTGGAACCCTACTAAATACACAATGTCACCACACAAGGAGGCAAAAACAGACTTTCCCCCGTTGCAACGTCCATCTAAGGCCCATATGGTAGCTTGCTAGCTCCGGCCTGCTAACTGCCTGAATCGCCGTGTCCCCAGTCAGCCCAAACACCCACTGGACCCACATGATCATTTGGCTATGCATTCCTCTCCCTAATATCAATATGCCTTGTCCATTTCTGTCTTGGTTAGTAATTACGGTCTTATTTCACTGTAGAGCCTCTAGCCCTACTCAATATGCCTTAACCAACCATGTTGTTCCACCTCCCACATATGCGATGACATCACCTGGTTTAAACATCTCTAGAGATTATATCTCTCTCATCATTACTCAATGCCTAGATTTACCTCCAATGTACTCACATCCTACCTTACCTTTGTCTGTACACTATGCCTTGAATCTATGCTATCGTGCCCATAAACCTGCCCCCTTTACTCTCTGTTCTGAACGTGCTAGACGGCCAGTTCTTATAGCCTTTAGCCGTACCCTTATCCTACTTCTCCTCTGGTGATGTAGAGGTTAATCCAGGCCTAGCTCCACTCCTACTCCCCAGGTGCTCTCATTTGTTGACTTCTGTAACTGTAAAAGCCTTGGTTTCATGAATGTTAACATTAGAAGCCTAATCCCTAAGTTTACTTTATTCACTGCTTTAGCACATTCTGCCAGCCCAAATGTCTTAGCAGTGTCTGAATCCTGGCTTAGGAAAACCACCAAAAACCCTGACATTTCCATCACCAACTATAACATTTTCCGCCAAGATAGAACTGCCAAAGGGGGCGGTGTTGCAATCTACTACAGAGATAGCCTGCTACAGAGATAACCCCTATTACTAGCCTGTTCAACCTCTCATATTGTATGAGATTCCCAGATTGGAAAGCTGCTGTGGTAATCCCACTCTTCAAAGGGGGAGACACTCCAGACCCAAACTGCTACAGACTTATATTTATTCTACCCTGCCTTTCTAAGGTCTTTGAAAACCAAGTTAAACAGATTACCGACCATTTTGAATCTCACCATACCTTCTCCGCTATGCAATCTGGTTTCAGAGCTGGTCATGGGTACACCTCAGGCATGCTCAAGGTCCTAAACAATATCATAACCGCCATCGATAAGAGACAGTACTATTTAGCTGTATTCATCGACCTGGCCACGGCTTTCGACTGTCAATCACAACATTCTTATTGGCAGACTCAACAGCCTTGGTTTCTCAAATGATTGCCTCGCTTGGTTCACCAATTACTTCTCCGATAGAGTTCAGTATGTCAAATCGGAGGGCCTGTTGTCCGGACCTCTGGCAGTCTCTATGGGGGTGCCACAGGGTTCAATTCTCGGGACGACTCTCTTCTCTGTATACACTAATGATGTCACTCTCGCTGCTGGTGATTCCCTGATCCACCTCTACGCAGACGACACCATTCTGTATACCTCTGGCCCTTTGTTGGACTCTGTGTTAACTAATCTCCCGATGAGCTTCAATGCCATACAACTGTCCTTCCGTGGCCTCCAACTGCTCTTAAATGCAAGTAAAACTAAATGCATGCTCTTCAACCGATCACTGCCCGCACCTCCAGCATCACTACTCTGGACGGTTCTGACTTAGAATGTGTGGACAACTAACTACCTAGGTGTCTGGTTAGACTGTAAACTCTCCTTCCAGACACACATTAAGCTTCCTATTTCGCAACAAAGCATCCTTCACTCATGCTGCCAAACATACCCACGTAAAAAACTGACCATCCTACCGATCCTCGATTTCGGTGATGTCATTTACAAAACAGCCTCCAACACGCAACACTCTACTCAACAATGCAGTCTATCATAGTGCCATCCGTTTTGTCACCAAAGCCCCATATACTACCCACTACTGCGACCTGTATGCTCTCGTTGGCTGGCCCTCGCTACATATTAATCGCCAAACCCACTGGCTCCAGGTCATCTAATAGGTTTTGCTAGGTAAAGCCCCGCCTTATCTCAGCTCACTGGTCACCATAGCAGCACCCACCCGCAGCACATGCTCCAGCAGGTATATCTTACTTGTCACCCCCAAGGCCAATTCTTCCTTTGACCGCCTCTCCTTCCAGTAGCTCATCTGTAATAGCCCGTCCAATCTACCTCATCACCATACGGTATTTATTTATGTCTTGCTCAGTATCTCAACTTGCACATTCATCCTCTGCACATCCTACCATTCCAGTGTTGAATTGCTATTTTGTCATTATTTTGCCATTATGGCCTATGTATTGCCTTCTGTTATCCTACCTCATTTGCACATGCTGTGTATAGATTTTCCTACTGTATTATTGATTGTATGTTTGTTAATTCCATGTGTAACTGTGTTGCTGTATGTGTCGAACTGCTTTGCTTGATCTTGGCCAGGTCGCAGTTGCAAATGAGAACTTGTTTTTAACTAACCTACCTGGTTAAATATAGGTTAAATAAAAAAAATGTAAGTGTCATTATTTAAAGTGACTAGTCATCCAATTATTAAAGTGGCCAATGATTTGAGACTGTATGTAGACAGCAGCCTCTCTGTGTTAGTGATGGCAGTCTGATGGCCTTGAGATAGAAGCTGTTTTCAGTCTCTCGGTCCCAGCGTTGTTGCACCTGTACAGACCTCGACTTCTGGATGGAGCGGGGTGAACAGGTAGTGGCTTGGTTGGTTGTTGTCCTTGATTATCTTTTTGGCCTTACTGTGCCATCGGGTGCTGTAGGTGTCCTCGAGTGCAGGTAGTTTGTCCCCGGTGATGCGTTGTGTAGACCACACCACCCTCTGCAGAGCCTTGCGCTTGAAGGTGGTGCAGTTGCCGTACCAGGCAGTGAAACAGCCCAACAGGATGCTCTCAATTGTGCATCTGTAAGAGTTTGTGAGGGTTTTAGGTGACAAGCCAAATTTCATCAGCCTTCTGAGGTTGAAGAGGCGCTGTTGCGCCTTCTTCACCACACTGTCTGTGTGGGTGGACTATTTCAGTTGGTGCGTCCGTGATGTGTACATCGAGGAACTTAACTTTCCACCATCTCCACTACTGTCCCATTGATGTGGATAGGGGGCTGCTCCCTCTGCTGTTTCTTGAAGTCCATGATCATCTCCTTTGTTTTGTTGACGTTGAGTGAGAGGTTGTTTTCCTGACACCACACTCAGAGTGCCCTCACCTCCTTCCTGTAGGCCGTCGGTAATCAAACGCACTACTGCTGTGTTGTCTGCAAATGTGATGATTGAGTTAGAGGCGTGCATGGCCACTCAGTCATAGGTGAACAGGGAGTACAGGAGGGTCTGAGCACGCACCCTTGTGGGGCCCCAGTGTTGAGGATCAGCGAAGATGTTGTTTCCTACCTTCACCACCTGGGGGCAGCCTGTCAGAAAGTCCAGGACCCAATTGCACAGGGTGGGGTTGAGAACCAGGGCAAGTTTAATGATGAGCTTGGAGGGTACTATGGTGTTGAATGCTGAGCTGTAGTCAATGAACTGCATTCTTACATATGTATTCGTCTTGTCCAGATGGGACAAGCGGCACAGGCAAGAGTACCAGGTATTGTGACGCTACAGCGCAAGTCGTGTGGAACTTTTTTTCCCATGGTAAACAAGCTAGCTCACTCACGTAATGTAGAATATGTGTCTTGCTTATCGTACCCTGAAACTGTTATTTTCAGGTCTTGTGAAAGCAAAATGTATTCTGTAGAATTGTCACAAAATGCTATTTTGAAAAATAGCATCCCTGTACAAAGGCAAACACAGACCGATCAGATTAACTCAGCTCTGTCTGGATTCCACTCTGTCTAGGTACACATGGACAGAAGCAGAACAGACACGCACAGACGGACAGACACACACACACACACACACACACACACACACTGTGTGCTGTAACGGGAGACATGGTCATTTAAAAAAAAGAAAGAAAAAACACTGAAGGGATTCCCACAAGGTTAGAAATCCCCATCCAGTCACTGAGGATGATAACGCTCTCCAACATATGAACGTGTAATAACATATCCATCAGTCTTTCACCCCATCTCTTCCTCTCTCCTCAGTAATTTGATTTCCTTCTTTCAGAGGATGTGGATAAAAGCTTTGTTCTCTCTTTGTATCTCCCTCATAATCTCTCTCTCCACCCCCCCTGCATCCCCCTTTAGTTTCCTCCATCTTCCTTTCCCATCTTCCTTTCCCATCTATCTCTCCTTCTCCTCCATCTCTTCCCTCCCCACAGTACTCCAGGGAGACTGCCGATGTAAACAGACTCCTGACACAACAGAAGTGTGACCACACACTGGCAGTGGACAGCGCTAATGGCTCTCAGCGCGCACGCACACACACACACACACACACACACACACACACACACACACACACACACACACACACACACACACACACACACACACACACAGTTTGTGCCACTCTAGTCTGCAGAGATGTACAGCTCGTTGGAGTGCTGTGTGACGAAGCCCAGCCACACTTGGACAGGTTGGGCTTCATCTAAGGTTTCTGGATACGTACACACTGTTCCCAACACTCTCACTGCAACAGCAAACCTCATCATTAAGGCTGGGATTCAATCCGATCACGCTTAGAGACCATGCAGATTTTAAAGGCACTTCGAGACGGGCTGCAGTCATCGACAATTTAACCGTGAGAAAACCCACCTACCTCGCCAGAACAGCGACCCCAGTTGTTGTCGGCAAGTAGTCTAGTGGTTAGAGCATTGGATCAGTAACCAGAAGGTTGCTGGATCGAATCCCAAAGCTGACAAGGTAAAAATCTGTCGTTCTGTCCGAGCAAGGCAGTTAACCCACTGTGCCCCGGGCGCTGAAGACGTGGATGTTGATTAAGGCAGCCCCCCGCACATCTCTGATTCAGAGGGGTTGGGTTAAATGCAGAAGACACATTTCAGTTGAATACATTCAGTTGGACAACTTTCCCTTGTCAACTCCAATGTTGTCATTAAAACATGGTTTGATTGGTTGACAAGGTAAACTACGCTCATTTGTCAACCATGCGTGGCAGCCGCTTAAGACTTCAGCTAATTTAATCTTTTGGCGCTGAGCCATCAGCACCGTCCACGGGACCGAGCAGTTTACAAAACTGCAGACATTTTGTCGCTCACCGCCCTACTCCCATTGAAGTCTTTAAGGCGTCTGTAAACGCCTTAAAGGCAATGTTACCCCGTTCGTAGGAGATCGCATTCAAGGTAAACAATGCAGATGTAGCCTCAATTGGAAATTACCTTTAAATGTAAAGCGCACTATATTCAGTGGTTTCAGATTGAACCTCCCTGTCCTTCCATCTGCCCTCGAACAAAACGCTCCTTTAACTTCCTTCTCTACTCACATCCCATCTCACCTTTTCTTATACCCTCCCTCTATCTCTCTCACACACATTCACATAAAGACACACAAAACACATCCACACATGCAAGCTCACATGTACACATGCATGATGAACACACACACAGAGCTGCAGTATGTCTAGATATAGAACTCCAGTATTAAAACACACACACATACGGTTATGTGGAGATAAATGTCAGCTGTAATACTCCCCAGGCATTCTCCATGTCTGTCATGTTATAGCAGATCACATCTCCCTGTAACGGAATTCACTCCCATACATCTCACACACACTGACAGAGAAAGCAGCATGAGATACCACTTACAGACAACACAGTCAGTCTCATACATCTAAAATAGTTACTTATCCAGTAAGGAAAAGGAGCTAAAGGGAGAGAGAGTAGACGAGGAGGAATGGGACAAAAAATTGGGAGCAGAGAAGCATTTATAATAGGACTCACGAGACCCTGCAACTCCCAATCATGCAAACACACACGGCTACCTAGGCAACTCCCTCAGCCATGGGGTCACAATGTTACCGTAAAACAATCTATTGTAATCTCAACTAAGAGTTAACACAGCAGTCTATAATGGGTGACATTGTCATATGTGAGGATTGGGAGACCAGCAGCAGCTTGAACAATCACCTCACAGCTAGGATGCAGTTCAGACCCCAACCCCTGACCCTTGACCCATTGTACCTGTGTGTTCTATGGTGGAGTAGGACAGGGAGAAGCCCCGCCCACTGCGGTGAGTTCCACTCATGAACTGGATGGTGACCCGGTTCCCACCGGACTGGATGAGCTCAGGAACCTTCAGACCCAGACCACAGAACTTCACTGGGGGTCGGGAGGAGAGGGGTAAGTTACTTAGTCTTATACTCTGCTGTAGTGGTTATTATCTACATTCAGATAGTGGTACAGACAGTTATATTGATTGATGATGTACATTTCAGCCATTCTCCATCCTTCTCTCACCTATCTGGGTCCTCTGGGGTCCTACACCATCGTAGATTCTGAGATAGTTGACCTGACAGTTGTTGTCCTCTATGTCCAGGTCAGCGAAGCGGAAGTGTAGCCTCCGGCCCTGCGGCACACTGATCTCCCACTCACACACCGTGTGGTTGGGGTAAGTCCCGGGGTAACCCAGAGAGGACAAGGTCCCACTGCTAGGGCCCAACACACTGGGGCCACAGCCATCACCTGTACACACACACACCGAGTGACTTAGGGGAGACATACATGTACTGTTCCTACCCACACATAATGGGTGGATGTATATGCACATAAGGGTTGTGTTACACAACTACACATTATGGATAAATCTAATTATAAATATCAGTGGGATAGACATGTTCAGACTTTGACACACCAGTAGTTTGGACAGGAGAGGGTGAGTGTAAGGATTCTACCATCACTGTTTAGTTTAGAGGGTTCCAAAGGAGTTCTAGTGAACAAATCCATTGCAGCCGATCCTGACCGTGGTTTTTGGCTTGACCCTGGCCTATACTGTACTTCGAGTCAGAGGCCTCATTCGACCTAGTAGTCCGTCCTTTAATCCATTTAAAGACAAGCTAGGTGGAGTCCCCCCCATATTCGTACACTTTACAGATGTGCGAAAACTGAGAGGTAAAGACTAGAGCTATAGTGGAATAGTCTTGGGCTAGTTTTCGGAAAAGAGATATCAGTGGACAGTTGAGTCATGGGCTGAGTGGATCCGCGGCTGGGCTGGTGTCATGTAACGTAACTGACATATTATTCAGATGAACTTGACAACAACTGGACTCCCTTCGATACATGTGTTTTTACGTAGCAGCTTAGGATAATACTTTCGCTAACCCTAAACCCTTTTTCCTAACCTCGAACTAAATTATCCTACCTGCTATTGTTACTTATCATAACCTTCTGCGTAAATTCTCATAACCTGCTACCCCCCCCCCCCACAAAAAAATCGTAGTTGTATCGAAGTGGCGTGTTTTCTGTGGATCTAAACACAGCGACCTCCCCACCCCTCCTGACCTAGAGAAGCAGCTTTTTGATTAGTTTACACCAACCAAATGCCGTACTCGCCACTAATGTTTCCAAAAAACGTTTAAAAAGATAAGTTTCTGAACCAAGGTTGTGGGGTTAGATAGACTGTTATTTATCTCGTTACTAGCCTACCCGTACCGCCAAGAGACGCTGAGGCTGTTTACCTCTCTACCACTTCAACCCCTCCCCCCTCCGTTAGAATTTGACCAAATGGTGTATTCTCTTTCATCAACGGGAATCCTGCCCACAAATGACTGTTTATTTTGCACTGTCTGTCCTTTATATCTAGGCTAAACACGTAACCAATTCTAATGACTACCAAACTACTACAGAGAAGAGAGCAACTTTTGCAGTCTGTGACTCTGGCTACATATTTGGGATAGGGGAGAGAAGGAAGCAGTCGAGCCATGTAAGGTAGGCTATCTAGCGATCGGCTCTTTTCAACCTTGCTGAGGCGCAGCAGCATAATCTATGCCGCTGGCTATCCGGAATGCAACAAAGCAGACCCACTTCATACTAACACTGCGTCAAAGCGAATGTGGTACTGTCTATATGTATCTAGTGTACACTTGTATTACACATGGTTACATTAAGTGGCACCGACCGACACCAACCTTTCTGCGCTCGACTGCTTCTGGCGGTGAGGAGGATGATGAGAGTCGACAGGAAGAAAAGCCCGGCCTCTGTCGGTCCCCTGCCCACCATTACCGCTCTGCCCATAGCAGCCTGCAGTCCGAATGCATACTGCTCGCTTTCACACCGGTGAACTCAGAGTTTAGTCTTTATAGGCAGTTTAAAACGCTGCTCCGCAAAACCTCCGTCCTCAGTCAAACCCGCTACTTCTTCTTTCTGCGCTCGGAAACGTCCGACGCTCTCTCTCTGAAAACACAGCGCGGGTCGCGGTCAGATTCGTTTTCACAACTGAATCTGAAGGAACATTACCCAAACTGCTGTAGAGCGACTTCCTCCACTTCAGCTCCTCCCACACTGCAATATGACTCAATAGGAATCCGAAATCCACCAAGTGGGATGACGGAAGAAATTAAGAAATGTTAAGCATCCAGCAACGACTGTTCCCCGTTGAACGTGATATGGATGAACCAGATAATCAGCATTCACTGGAGGACAAAGTGTTATAGGTCTACAACCTATTGCCCATACAGCCATATACTGTACCTGCCCAATGCCATGGCCAATGACCCAACCACAGTGTCAGTGTCAGTACTTAGTTGTTGTGTACAGATAGAAGGGTTACTTTTTTCTCTCCAATAACACTGAGTGGCCTAGTTATTGACTGTCTGTTGTAATTAGTAGATTGTATGCCAGTAAACATCTATAATTAATGAACACATTTTGGCCAGTGTCCAGATGTTCCTGAGTCCCAGTGGTGCATTAGTTTCTTTCTACATTTATGTCCCACACACATCATGGGGTTATTATGTCTTAGGCACACTTGGCAGAGAGGGAAGAACAAGATAGCTTGCTTTGGATTTTGATGCAACTAACTGAGTATCCATTAGTAACCCATAGCAACAAACAGTGATTTCGCCAGTGAGGAGCCTAGTGTAGGTGTGTGTGTGTGTGTGTGTGTGTGTGTGTGTGTGTGTGTGTGTGTGTGTGTGTGTGTGTGTGTGTGTGTGTGTGTGTGTGTGTGTGTGTGTGTGTGTGTGTGTGTGTGTGTGTGTGTGTGTGTGTGTGTGTGTGTGTGTGTGTGTGTGTGTGTGTGTGTGTGTGTGTGTGTGTGTGTGTGTGTGTGTAGGTCTACAGTTGAGGAATCTGAATGCATACAGATGTTTTCTACAGGGACATGATTTCTGTTGTGTAGAGGAGTGGCCGAAAATTGTCTCGTTATTGAATAATATGTCCTCTCTCTCTATCTCTCTAGTGTGTAAAGTTTGTCGGAATTCCAGTAATGTGTGTTATTGGAGTGTTCTTATCAGTAGATGCCCGGGGAAAAGGCTGGGCTACGCCGGTTATGCAGCAGACAGCAAAACAGTTCTCCTGCAGAAATCTCTAGGCAGTGGATAGTGGCTGGAATCCTCCTCTCTTACCAGCTAACTTCTCACATTGACCAAATGTGTTGTCTTAAAGTAATACAACATGTGATTCAAATGATCTAAATAGCAGAAATATGTTTCTGATTAGGAGGTTGACCTCTGCCCCTGGATAGAAATAAAGGATGGCATTGAGGAGTACACCACATCAGTCACTGGCTTCATCAATAAGTGCATCGATGACGTCGTCCCCACTGTGACTGTACGTACATACCTCAACCAGAAGCCATGGATTACAGGCAACATCCGCACTGAGTTAAAGGGTAGAGTTCCCTCTTTCAAGGAGTGGGACTTTAACCCGGAAGCTTATAAGAAATCACGCAATGCCCTCCGACAAACTATCAAACAGGAAAAGCATCAATACAGGACTAAGATCGAATCGTACTAAATCGGCTCCAATGCTTGTCGGATGTGGCAGGGCTTGCAAACTATTACAGACTATAAAGGGAAGCACAGCCGAGAGCTGCCCAGTGACACGAGCTAAATTACTTCTATGCTCGCTTCGAGGCAAGTAATACTGAAACATGCATGAGAACTTCACTGGAACTAAGGGGCCTCGCCCGAACCATGAAAAACAGACCCAAACCTTTATTTTTCCTCCATCAAACATTACAGGCACTATGCATTGGGGCCAGTAGCATTCTAGTGGTATCTGCCAAACCCAGATTCGTCCGTCGGACTATCAGATGGTGAAGTGTGATTCATCACTCCAGAGAACGCGTTTCGACTGCTTCAGAGTCCGATGACAGAGAGCTTTACACCACTCCAGCCGACACTTGGCATTGGGAATCTTAGGCTGTTCGGCTATGGAAACCACTTTCATGAAGCTCCCGACGAACAGTTCTTGTGCTGATGTTGCTTCCAGAGGCAGTTTGGAACTTGGCGGTGAGTGTTGCAACCGAGGACAGAAGATTTGTATGCGCTATGTGCTTCAGCACTCTGCGCTCCCATTCTGTGAACTTGTGTGGCCTAGCACTTCGCGGCTGAACCGTTGTTGCTCCTAGACTTGTCCACTTCACACTAACAGCACTTACAGTTGACCAGGGAAGCTCTAGCAGCACAGAAATTTGACGAACTGACTTGTTCGAAAGGTGGCATCCTATGACAGTGCCACACTGAAAGTCACTGAGCTCTTCAGTAAGACCGTTCTACTGCTAATGTTTGTCTATGGAGATTGCATGGCTGTGAGCTCGATTTTATACACCTGTCAGCAACGGTGTTGCAGAAATAGCCGAATACACTAATTTGAAGGGATGTCCACATACCTTTGAATATACAGTATAATGTACCTCCATAGTATTACACTCATCCTGTTTTTTTATAAAAACTAATATTTAACCTTTATTTAACTTTAACAAGTCAGTTAAGAACAAATTATTATTTACAATGACGGCCTACCCCGGCCAAACCCAGACAACGCTGGGCCAATTGTGCGCCGCCCTATGGTTACCATGGCAGCCACACAGTGTGATGGATACAGCCAGCAGGCTGGGAGAGCGACACCATGGTTACAGGGCTCTGAGTGTTTGCAGGGCTCTGAGATGTTGAAGGGTATCGGTGTCTGTCCGTGTGCTCCTCAGATGAGTAACCCCCGCCTCCCCCTGCCCCCCCCCCCCCCTCTCTCTCTCTCTCTCTCTTTTTAGTCAGTCTAGACAGGAACCAACACGACACAACTGCACCCTTTCTCTGCCGCACACTTCAAAAGATAACCATAATAACCCCAGAGTTTACACCTCAATCCCCTACTCCTCCTTGGTAAAGATTCTGAGGGAAAGGATGAAGATGGAATGGAATCTGTCAACACAGGCTTTGAGCTCATGTTTGATTGGCAGTGTCTCTGTTTGATGACATCACTGTTAAGATGACTTTTTGGTATGCAGGAGAAGTCCCATCTGGACAATAGGCCAGGCTCATTACTGGAAGATGGAGACAGACACCCAGCAGCAGTAGCCAGAGCTCAGAGAGATGTAAACATAGGCCATGTAACTGCACACATATGCATTAGACATGTTACATGGAAGTGAGCGTTGGGGTGCACCGATCAATTTGTTGAGGGCCACATCACATTTAATTAATCAGTTTAGTGTCAGGGAGGAAGGAAACCCAGCAGGACTGTGGCCCTCAAGGACTGTAGACTGTAGCAGATGACTGTAGCTAGGAAAAAATACACTAGTGCTCATATTGTAGGCCATAGGCTACTCATGTAAGTTGAATAATATGAGAATTGGGTAATAAAGTACTTAAACATCTCTGACCAATTAGATTAATGTCCCAGAATCTTCCGACATCCGAATGTTCCAGAGAAGTCAGTGGACTTGACAATTGAGGAATGTTGGTGTCTTCCACATACATTCTAACACACTGACCTGTAGAGAGAGAATGTACCTTCTGGAAGGTCCTGACAGTGACCAGGCCAGGGGTCAAGGAGTTGCAGGTTCAGAGCTACAGGCTCTGACGATCTGGAAAATGTGTCTCCAATCCACTATTTTTGCACAAAAGACCCAAGGCGATCACAAATACCATTCCATTGGATATAAATCTATTTTTGGTTTATTAAATATGTGGTGAAATATGGTATTGATTAGATATCATATTGGTTTTACAGTAAAAGTAGGCTTATACCTAGTCACTGTCTTTGGAATTCAAAGTTCAGCCTGCTGTACTGTTTACACCCACCTGGTGTCAGTATAGAGCTCTTTATATGGTCAGTCACTAGACCAGTGTTGAGAGAGACAGGGTGAGGGTCAGAGTGTTGCCTCATTAGCATATGGCAGAGGCCACAGGTTCTGTCTGGTGATATCATTCTGTTTGATTTGGAGGGACAGCAGACCAGCAGACTCAGGTCACTGTAGATTGACATATAGAACATACTGGGAGAGAAAATGTACAGTGGATTCAGAAAGTATTCAGACCCTTTGACTTTTTCACATTACGTTACAACCTTATTCTGAAATTGATTAAATAAAACATTTTCCTCATCAATCTACACACAATACCCTATAATGACAAAGCTAAAACAGGTTTTAAGAAATTTTGCAAATGTTTATACATGAAAAAAATAATAATACCATAAGTATTGTAAGTCGCTCTGGATAAGAGCATCTGCTAAATGACTTAAATGTAAATGTAAATGTAAGTATTCCGACCCTTTGCTATGACACTTTGAAATGGAACTCAGTTGCATCCTGTTTACATTAATCATCCTTGAGATGTTTCTACAACTTGGAGTCCACCTGTGGTAAATTCAATTGATTGGACATGATTTGAAAAGGCACACATCTGTCTATATAAGGTCCCACAGTTCACAGTGCATTTCAGAGCAAAAACCAAGCCATGAGGTCAAAATAAATGTCCGTAGAGCTTCAAGCCAGGATTGTGTCGAGGCACAGATCTGGGGAAGGGTACCACAAAATGTCTGCAGTATTGAAGGTTCAAGAACACAGTGGCCTCCATCATTCTTAAATGGAAGAAGTTTGGAACCACCGAGACTCTTCCTATAGCTGTCTTCCCAGCCAAACTGATCAACCAGGGGAGAAGGGCAGGAAGGTGACCAAGAACCCAATTATAGAGTTCCTCTGTGGAGATGGGAGAACCTTCCAGAAGGACAAACATCTATGCAGCACTCCACCAATCAGTCCTTTATGGTAGAGTGGCCAGACGGAAGCCTCTCCTCAGTAAAAGGCACATGACAGCCCGCTTAAAGTTAGCCAAAAAGGCACATTAAAGCAAGATTTTTTGGTCTGATGAAACCAAGATTAACTCTTTGCCCTGAATGCCAAGCGTCACATCTGGAGGAAACCTGGCACCATCCCAGTGAAGTATGGTGGTGGCAGCATCATGCTGTGGGGATGTTTTTCAGCAACAGGGACTGAGAGACTAGTCAGGATTGAGGGAAAGATGAACGGAACAAAGTACACAGAGATCCTTGACGAAAACCTGCTCCAGAGCGCTCAGGATGTCAGACTGGGGTGAAGGTTCACCTTCCAACAGGACAACTACCCTAAGCAGATAGCCAAGACAACGCAGTAGTGGCTTCGGGACAAGTCTCTGAATGTCCTTTGAGTGGCCAAGCCAGAGCCTGAAAATAGCTGTGCAGCGAATTTCCCCATCCAACCTGACAGAGCTTGACAGGATCTGCAATGGGAGAAACTCCCCAAATAAATGTGTGCCAAGCTTGCAGCATCATACCCAAGAAGACTCAAGGCCGTAATCGCTGCCAAAGGTGCTTCAACAAAGTACTGATTAAAGGATCTGAATTCTTATGCAAATATGATGTTTCATTTTTTAATACTGTTGTAAACATTTCTAAAAATCTGTGTTTGCTTTGTCATTATGGGGTATTGTGTGTAGATTGATGTGGAAAACACTATTTAGAATAAGGCTGTAACGTAACAAAAAATGCAAACAATCAAGGGGTCTGAATACTTTGCAGAATGCTCTGTATAAAGCTACAGATGTCTGGTCCAGATTGACTATTGAATAACAAACTTTTTTCCTTCAGCACATTCAGCGATTCCTCGAATCTCGTCTGTCTGTCTGTCTGTCTGTCTGTCTGTCTGTCTGTCTGTCTGTCTGTCTGTCTGTCTGTCTGTCTGTCTGTCTGTCTGTCTGTCTGTCTGTCTGTCTGTCTGTCTGTCTGTCTGTCTGTCTGTCTGTCTGTCTGTCTGTCTGTCTGTCTGTCTGTCTGTCTGTCTGTCTGTCTGTCTGTCTGTCTCAGCAGTTAGTTATTTTTAAACATGTTTTAAATGGGGCCATAAAATGGAATCTGTTTAATATGGGAATCAGCCCTGTTTTGAGGGATCACTCTGGTTAGGATTTTCACAACAATGGCCAATGGTCCAATTCTAACAGGGTTTGGTTTAAAGAGAGAGCTTGAAAAAATCATAGAAGGAAAAAGCACAGTGGAGGCAGGAACAGTAGGGGCATTACTTTGATAGGTTTGCAGGTGAATGGTGAAGCTTTTATCATGGGTCCGTCCATAGAAGGGTGTGCGTGCTCACGCAAGGGTGTGCGTGCTTCTACACTTGCATTGCTTATTGTTTGGGGTTTTAGGCTGGGTTTCTGTACAGCACTTTGAGATATCAGCTGATGTACGAAGGGCTATATAAATAAATTTGATTTGATTTGATTCCAGACCATCGTCACAGTGACTCATTGGGGTTATAGAGGTTACGGTGGGGGTTTTGGGGGTGGGGTTACAGCCATCTCCAGCTACATGTATGTATCATTTTTGTTCCATAAATAAACGTCTGCTCCATGCTGAGTCAGTCTTAGTGAAGCCACCCTGCTTCTAATAGTGGACCGTGGCCGTGGTCTGATGCTCTTCGCCCGTTAACCACCTCGTCCATAACGTACCGTGCTCTGCTGGGATGTTTGGGGCTCACAGACACACACACACACACACACACACACACACACACACACACACACACACACACACACACACACACACACACACACACACACACACACACACACACACACACACACACACACACACACACACACACACACTGCATATGGCCACATGGGGAACCTTAAAACACAGACACACACATTGCACATGAAAGACACTCAAACTGCACAAGAAGGATACACACAAATAAACACTGCACATGGAGGACACACATACACACACACTGACAAATGTTTGTTTGTTTCTTTGGAGCCCCCATGTGGCCCGGAACCTTAGGAGATGCAGCCTTTTCTTTCTTGGGGACTGAAAAACAAGCAGCAGATCTCCAAATCTGGGACTTTAAATGAGGGGTACCATTCTACCTCAGCTGGCCTCCCACCTGCACAGGGGAACACACACAGCTAAACAACAGGACAAAGAGACCATTCACTCACACATATGCACACACACACACTATACATAGACACAGAGGGGGAACACTGCACGCATAACACATTCACACATGGACATTGTGTAGACATACATGTTGAGACAGAAACACTAACATTAGACAGACATGGTTTTTCTGTACAGTATGTACATGGTCATGGAAGGAATTCTAGGAATATTTGTTCCATCTGTGTGTGAAGCGTATGAAGCTACGGGTCCCATGTCCTGCGGTCTACTGCACCGTCTGTCCGTTGTGGTAAACCATGGGGTGTTGTGTTGAGCGTGCAGAGATTAACACAGAGACAGGGAAGTTCTAGTCAGAAAACACAGCTTCCTGTCCAGCGGGTGACGCGGCGAGACACTCCTTCTCGACAATCCAGTACTTCTTCTCCCTCCGGAGGAGCTTCCTGCTGACATACATGATGGTGTGCTCCTCGCCTTCCTGCTCTTGGGACAAGACGGCCCCTACCCCTGTGTCAAACACTAATGGAGAAGGCTGTCTTCTCCTGGGAGGCCGCTGCCAGCTGCACCTGACAATACCCCTTCGTCAGGTTCAGGGTGCTGATGTATCTTGCCTTCCCCAAGCGGTCGATCAGTTACTCCACATGTGGTGGGCATCGAATTTACTGACCTCGTTCAAGCCCAGAAGGTCATTACAGAAGTTCAGCTTCTGGTATCCGGTATGGTCGTTTACACACTTTTTCTCCCAGACGAGTGTGGATATGATGTTCCATGAGATGTTCTCGTGCATGCCACTTCTTCAGTAAGTTCACATGGCAAAGCTGGAGGGGTTATCTCCGCTACGGTTGGCGGACCTTATAATTGAAGTTGCCTACACGCTTAACGATGTCGTAGGGCCCATGCCACATAGCCAGAAATTTGCTCTCCGTTGTGGGGATCAGCACCAAGACCTTTTCACCATGGTGGAACTCTGGTGGATGGGCCCCCCGGTTGCACCTAGGCCATGTGCTCCCTCACAACTGGCCAAATCACAGTTATCCTGTCCCTCATCTCCTCCACATGTTCCACTACGCTGCAAAAGGGGGTTGGTTGCTCCTCCCAGACCTCCTTGGCTAGGTCCAGCAGTCAACGGGGCCGACGGCAATGCCAGAACTCAAACGGGGAGAAACCAGTGGACGCTTGGGTTACCTCATGCACCGAGAACATCAGGTGGGGCAGCAGGTGGTCCCAGTTCCTCCCATCTTTCTCGATTACCTTCTTCAGCATCCGCTTTAGGGTCTTATTGAAGTGTTTGACTAGCCCGTCCGTTTGTGGATGGTACACACTGGTCCTCACTTGTTTGATTCGTAACAGATTGCAGACATCTTTCATTACACAAGACATGAATGCAGTGCCATGGTCCATCAGGATTTCCCCTGGAATACCCACCCGACTGAATAAATGGAAGAGCTCCTATGCGATACCTTTCACCTGTCACTGTGCATAACAGGATCGCCTCAGGATACCGGGTGGCGTAATCCACGATGACCAGGATGTATTGGTGTCCCCTCATGGTCTTCACCAACGGACCCACCAGATCCATCGCAACTCACTCAAACGTCACCCCTATAATGGGCAAGGGAACCAAAGGGTTTATATAATGTGCCCTCGGAGCTGTAATCTGGCACTCCGGGCAGGTACGGCAGTAGTCCTCCACGGTGCGCTTGACTCCGTACCAGTGGAACCGATTCCAGATCCGCTCCTTGGTTATCTCCATCCCCGGGTGTGCCCCAAGCAGGTGGGTGTCGGCGAGCTGCAAGAAAGTCCTAACATTCTGGGTGGGTATGAGTAACAAGTCTTTCGTCTCACCATTGTACTTTACTATCTGATACAATAAATTATGCTTGATGGCGAAGTGGGGGTAGCTCCACTCACTTATCCCAGATAATATCAAGCCATCCAGCGCTCACCTGGCCCCTTGCATTGTGGTGGTTGGTGTCTTCTAACTGGACCATCCCGAACTGGCCCATGAGTATTCCCATGTCGGGAAGTCCGTCTGGTTCCTCCTTCTCCATAAAAGAGAGCCTGAGGTCCTCCTCGGACAATGGCTCGCTTCCCGGCGCAGGGTCGTCTCCCTCCTCCTGGTTAAACTCAGGCCCAGTAGACACCTCTTTCCACAGGGCATGGGTTGCACGGGCGACTGTCCTTTTTCCTCTCCTTCCTACCTCGCATGCGCTCCTCCCCAGGTCCTTCCACAGTGCCTGGAAGAGAGTGCAATCTCTACCGAGGAAAATGAGCATGGGCAGGTTATGAACAGCCCCCACACGCATCTGGCACTCCCCCCTTGAGGTGGTTATCCACACTGGCACGGTTGGGTATCTCATTGTTTCCCCGTGTACACAGGGCACTGTCATCTCCTCGTCCCCCGGTTCGTCTTTCCCCTCTCATGTGAGCCACTGCGGTTGGGCCAGTGTCACCATGCTGCCAGAATCCAGCAGAGCACTGGTGTTGACGCCATCGAATCCTACAGGAATCACTGGAGGGGCCATCTCAGTGTGCGCCCAACAGGAGGTGACATAACTCACCATCTAATTTAACCCAGAGCTGGGGTATGCAGAGGGTATGGACTCCTCCCGGCTGGGGAAGCTCCATGCAATGTGTCCCGGCTAGCCGCATTCATAGCAGCGCCTCTGATCTAGGTCCAGTAGCGGACGTCGTCATTTGTTTGGGTACGCCTTCCTCCTTCAGGACCTCGGCTGGTTCCGTCCGGGTCCCCTTCAGCCCCTCGCCTCTTTCTGTGCTTTTCTTCCCCCTCCCCATGTCCACTCCCTCTGCCCGGGCCCCTTTCAGCAGGTCATGGGTGTTCTGGTGGGTTTCCACCGTGGTCAGAAATTCCTCCAGGCTCTGGGGGCTCAACCCCACGGCACCCAAAGCTACTGAGATGCCCGCATTCTCCACCATATGTGGTATCCGTGGGGTGTTGGGTTGAGTGTGCAGATATTAACACAGAGACAGGGAGGTTCTAGTCAGACAACACAACTTTACTAGGCAACAAAATAAACACAACAACAAAATAACGTAGGTTTGGTTCCGCCCTTCTTCTCAGGTTCTGCTCGATGCCACACCGCCTAAACATGTGTATCTGTCCTTATATGTGTTCCATTAAATGACACTGCTTTTTGTAGCAACTTCAGCCTAAATGAACACATCGGGGGGCTGGTATAAAGGTGATGGGCAGGATGGGATGGCAGGGGTCCAAATTGAGGTGAAGTGGTGGACAGTAGTGTGAATCACCTCAAATCAAATCAAATTTATTCGTCACATACACGTGTTTAGCAGATGTTATCGCAGGTGTAGCGAAATGCTTGTGTTTCTAGCTGTGCAGTAATATCTAACTATACACACAATCTAAAGTAAAGGAATGGAATTAAGAATATATAAATATTTGTCAAAGCGGCATAGACTAAGATACAGTAGAGTAGGATATAATACAGTATACAGTATACACTACCGTTCAAGAGTTTGGGGTCACTTAGAAATGTCCTTGTTTTTGAAAGAAAAGCACATTTTCTGTCCATTAAAATTGCATGAAATTGATCAGAAATACAGTGTAGACATTGTTAATGTTGTACATAACTATTGTAGCTGGCAATGGCGGATTGTTATGGAATATCTACATAGGCGTACAGAAGCCCATTATCAGCAACCATCACTCCTGTGTTTCAATGGCACGTTGTGTTAGCTAATCCAATTTTATAATTTTAAAAGGCTAATTGATCATTAGATAACCGCTTTGCAATTATGTTAGCACAGCTGAAAACTGTTTATCTGATTAAAGAAGCAATAAAACTGGCCTTCTCTAGACTAGTTGAGTATCTGGAGCATCAGCATTTTTGGGTTCGATTACAGGCTCTAAATGTGCTTTTCTTTCAAAAACAAGGACATTTCTAAGTGATCCCAAACTTTTGAAGACTAGTGTCATGCAGGTGAAAGAGGACCCAAAAGCGACTTGGCGAAAACAGAGTCTTTAATCCAGTAAAGTAAATACAAACAAAAAACACAACTTTCACTCGAAATGACGAGGACAAACTGGAGACTCGATCTTGAACAGCAGGTGAACAGCAGGTTGCCTCGGGAAGGCACTTGAACCAGACAGACTCAGACACCTGCTCACCACGCAGCATCTGAGGAAAACACGTGACAGGGCGATACACAAACACAGCACGGTGAAATCTAGACAAGGAACCGACAGGACAGGAACGGAACACAAAGGAAGAAATAGGGACTCTAATCAGGGGAAAGGATCGGGAACAGGTGTGGGAAGACTAAATGATTGATTAGGGGAATAGGAACAGCTGGGAGCAGGAACGGAACGATAGAGAGAAGAGAGAGCGAGAGAGTGAGAGAGGGAGGGGGAGAGAGAGGGATAGAAAGAGGGAAAGAACCTAATAAGACCAGCAGAGGGAAACGAATAGAATGGGAAGCACAGGGACAAGACAAGATAATAAATGACAAAACATGACAACTAGTGTACATCTGAAATGGGTAATGCAAAATATGTAGCATTAATAAAGTGACTTGTGTTCCAATTATTGAAGTGGCCAGTGATTTCAACTCTATGTATATAGGGCAGCAGCTAATGTGCTAGTAATGGCTATTTAACCGTCTGATGGCCTTGACACAGAAGCTGTTTTTCAGTCTCTCGGTCCTAGCTTTGATGCACCTGTACTGACCTCGCCCTCTGGATGAAAGAAGGGTGAACAGGCAGTGGCTCGGGTGGTTGTTCTCCTTGATGTTATTTTTGGCCTTCCTGTGACATCGGGTGCTGTAGGTGTCCTGGAGGGCAGGTAGTTTGCCCCCGGTGATGTGTTGGGCAGACCACACCACCCTCTGGAGAGCCCTGTGGTTGTGAGCGGTGCAGTTGCCACACCAGGCGGTGATACAGCCTGACAAGATGCTCTCAATTGTGCACCTGTAAAAGTTTGAGTGTTTTAGGTGACAAGCCAAATTTCATCAGCCTCCTGAGCTTGAATAGGCGCTGTTGCACCATCATCACCCCAATGTCTGTGTGGGTGGACCATTTCTGTTTGTCTGTGATGTGTACGCCGGGAAACTTGAAGCTTTCCACCTTCTCCACTCCGGACTCGTCGATGTGGATAGGGGTGTGCTCCCTCCGCTGTTTCCAAGATCAGCTCCTTTGTTTTGTTGACGTTGGTTGAGAGGTTATTGTCCTGGCATAACACTCCCAGGGCCCTCACCTCCTCCCTGTATGCTGTCTCATCATTGTTGGCATCATGGGTGAACAGGGAGTACAGTAGGGGGCTGAGCACGCATCCTGGTGGGGCCTCCGTGTTGAGGTTCAGCAAAGTGGAGGTGTTGGTTCCTACCCTCACCACTTGGGGGTGGCCCGTCAGGAAGTCCCGGACCCAGTTGCACAGGGCGTGGTTCAGACCAAGGCCTCGAGCTTAATCATGAGCTTGGAGGGTACTATGGTGTTGAATGCTGAGCTTTAGTCATAGAACAGCCTTCTTACATGTGTATTTCTCTTCTCCAGATGGGATAGGGCAATAAGATGGCGATTGCATCGTCTGTGGATCAATTGGGGCGGTACAAATTGAAGTGGGTCTAGGGTGTCAGGTAAGATAGAGGTGATATGATCCTTGACTCATTTCTCAAAGCACTTCATGATGGCAGAAGTGAGTCCTACGTGGCGATAGTCATATAGTTCAGTTACCTTTGCTTTCTTGGGTACAGTAATAATGGTGGACATCTTGAAGCATGTCGAGACAACAGACTGGGATAGGGAGAGATTGAATATGTCCATAAACACTCCAGCCAGCTGGTCTGTGCATGCTCTACGGGATGCCATCTGGGCCATCAGCCTTGCGAGGGTTAACATGCTTAAATGTCTTACTCACGTCAGCCACCTTGAAGGAGAGCTCACAGTCCTTGGTAGCGAGCCGCATCGGTGGCACTGTGTTAACCTCAAAGCGGGGGAAGAAGGTGTTTAGCTTGTCCGGAAGCAAGACGTCCGTGTCCCTGACATGGCTGGTTTTCTCTTTGTAGTCCGTGATTGTCCGTAGAGCCTGCCACATACGTCTCGTGTGTGAGCTGTTGAATTGCGCCGCCACTTTGTCTCTATACTGACGTTTTGCCTATTTGATTGCTAAACGTAGGGAATAACTACACTGTTTGTATTTGGACATATTCCCTTTCACCTTGCCTTGATGAATTACGATGGTTCGCGCTTCCAGTTTTGCGTGAATGTTGCCATCTATCCACAGTTTCTGGTTAGGGTAGGTTTTAATAGTCACAGTGTGTACAACATCTCCTATACACTTCCTGATAAACTCAGTCACCGTATCAGTGTATTCGTCTATGTTGTTCTTAGAGGCTACCTGGAACATATCCCAGTCCACTTGATCAAAATATTCTTGAAGTGTGAATTCTGATTGGTCAGACCAGCGTTGAATAGTCCTTAGGACGGGTACTATTCCCTCTCACCCCCCCTTAAGATTTAGATGCACTATTGTAAAGTGACTGTTCCACTGGATGTCATAAGGTGAATGCACCAATTTGTAAGTCGCTCTGGATAAGAGCGTATGCTAAATGACTTAAATGTAATGTAAATGTACTTCCTGTTTTAGTTTCTGCCTATAGGAAGATAGGAGCAAAATGGAGTCGTGATCAGATTTTCCAAAGGGAGGGCGGGGGAGGGCCTTGTAGGCATCCTGGAAATTGGAGGTTGAGTGTTTTAGCAGCACGAGTACTGCAGTCATTGTGTTGATAGAACTTCGGTAACGTTTTCCTCAAATTTGCTTTGTTAAAATCCCCAGCTACAATAAATGCGGCCTCAGGGTATGTGGTTTCCAGTTTGCATAAAGTCCAGTGAAGTCTTTGAGGGCCGTTGTGGTATCGGCTTGAGGCTGAATATACACGTCTGTGACTATAACCGAAGAGAATTCTCTTGGGAGGTAATACATTTACATTTACATTTAAGTCATTTAGCAGATGCTCTTATCCAGAGCGACTTACAAATTGGTGCATTCACCTTATGACATCCAGTGGAACAGTCACTTTACAATAGTGCATCTAATTGTATACAGTCGGCATTTGATTGTGAGGTATTCTAAGTCGGGTGAACAAAAAGACTTGAGTGCTTGTATGATCACAATCACACCATGAGTAGTTAATCATGAAACATACACCTGCACTTCTTCTTCCCAGAGAGACATTTATTCCTGTCTGCGCGATAAACTGAGAACCCAACTGGCTGAGCGGACTCAGACAGTATATCCTGAGAGGGCCATGTTTCCGTGAAACAGAGTACGTTACAATCCCTGATGTCTCTCTGGAAGGAAATCCTTGCCCTGAGATCGTCAACTTTATTATCCAGAGACTGAACATTAGCGCGTAATATACTCGGAAGTGGTGGGTGGTGTGCGTGCCTCCTAAGTCGGACTAAAAGTCCGCTCCGAGTACCTCTTTTCCGCCGGCGGAGCTTTGGAACAGCCTCTGTGATGAGTTCAATTGCCCTGGAGTTACGAACAGAATATCTGGTTCGGGAAAGTTGTATTTCTGGTCGTAATGCTGATAATGCTGGTGAGTTACCACCGCTCTGATATCCAAAAGTTCTCCCTGTATGTAATCACACCAAAAAAATCTTGGGCTAATAATGTAAGAAATAACACAGAAAAAAAGACAAAATACTGCAAAGTTTCCTAAGAGCTTGAAACACGGCAGCCATATCCCTCGGCACCATTTTTGGTATGCGAGTGCGGATATGGCATATCATTATAAGTTAGTTAGAGATGGACTCAATTCCACCTCAATTGATGTGTGATTTTTTAATTGTTAGAGAGACTGTTGTGGTAATGGCGCTTGTAACGCCAGGGTAGTGGGTTCGATCCCCGGGACCACCCATACGTAGAATGTATGCACACATGACTGTAAGTCGCTTTGGATAAAAGCGTCTGCTAAATGGCATATATTATTATTATATTAGGAGGCAGAAAAGATAATCCCAGTGCAATGCCCAGAATGGTGTACTACCGATCTACATAGAGGAGTTAGACAGCTAACTTCGGTCAACCCGGAGTTCACCTCGAGATAACCGGTAACACGAAAGTGGTTCACCTTTAACCAGGTCAATTTCTATGGCAACAAATCCTTCAGAACTAACCTACTCCGGGGCAGGCTAACTCACGGCAAACTCCACTTATACTGAATTAAGTGTTGGAGCTGTGAATTGAGGACTAATCAAATTAGATTCCGTCCCTCTCGCAAAGAGCGTGTCATAAAAATAAATGCCCTAGTTATAACTCATGGTCTGGTCCGAGTCACATGATCAGAAAAACTGCTGTCCATAGCTATGAAATTAGCCCACAATATTAATTTTCTCTTTTGGTCAGACCTGTTCAGGAGGAAGCTTTATTTACTCCCCAGGTCTGTATAAAATCTGATCTCTACTCATATAGCATATTGTGACATGTGTGTAATATGAAGAACACACCCACGTATGTACACACAGGCTCCAGTGTAACATTTTACGCTGTGGTTAAGAAATCCATATGTTTGTGTATGTATGTTTATATGTGCTTTGGCTAATATATATGGATAGTTTAGCGGTTTATTTTGGAGGAAAGAGTGTATGCTTGTTACCTAGAAGGTTTTATAAATACCTTAGTGAGACACCAACAAATAGAGGAGAGGTGGTAAGGAAAGGTGACAACAGATGAGACCATCTTCCCAAACTTGTCTAGGCCACACACGCAGACAGATGCACACACACACTCACACACACACACACACACACACACACACACACACACACACACACACACACACACACACACACACACACACACACACACACACACACACACACACACACACACACCACCACCACACACACACGCACACACACACACACGTTATGGTTCATTATTTTTGGTATCACAAATGTTCTTAATTTGATGGAAGCTCCTATTATGGTGGAGTTTGTTGTTGATGAACTTTCCCTCTAAATGATCAAAGACAGAATGACATCATAGGTGACAGTATGGATGGACAGATGCTACTGTCAGATGTCTGTGTTTGCTGATTCTCTCTCTCTCTCTCTCTCTCTCTCTCTCTCTCTCTCTCTCTCTCTCTCTCTCTCTCTCTCTCTCTCTCTCTCTCTCTCTCTCTCTCTCTCTCTCTCTCTCTCTCTCTCTCTCTCTCTCTCTCTCTCTCTCTCTCTCTCTCTCTCTCTCTCTCTCTCTCTCTCTCTCTCTCTCTCTCTCTCTCTCTCTGATTTGTGGTTATATTTATTCTCTGGTGGGTGGACGCTGTGGTGTTTCTGTCTCTCCAGACACGGTGTTTGATCTCAGCAGTCTTACACACACACATTGTGACTTACACACACACATTGGTCCCTATCAGTAATGGTGAGCTTCAGACATTGTGTGTGTAATCCAACAGTAGTAATACAGTATAACCCAGTCATTTGGTGTGTAATCTAACAGTCTGTGTGTGTACTCCAGACCTTCTGTGTGTAATAAAGCAGTATTAGGGATGTGGGACATACTGAGTCCCTGAGATACTTTGACATGCCATTGGTTTGTAACAGTAGGAAGAGCAAAGATCCATCTACAGTATCAAAGATGGATCCCCCCAACACTCTCTCTTTCCCCCTTTCTCTCACCCTCTCTGTCTCTCATTACAGTATGAAGCGTTTGTCTTGTAAATGTCAGCCGACCGCAAGGCTCTGGTCGGGTACTTCTTGTGTGACCTCTAACCCCTCCCCTGGGTGGCATGTTTGCCCCGGGCTGGTTGAGGAGGAATGTAACTCTGTTCTGTTTGCTCCATCTGTGTCAGCGGTGACACATGTCCCTTTCACATATCCACTGTATGTGTGCCCACCTGCCAATCATTTTTGTATATGTCACTCAACTTATGAAGTGTATGTGTGCCTGCTTGTCAGTTGTGTGTGTACCCTCTGAACCCTCTGAACCCTGGGGCTAAGTCTCTGTATCAGTTGTTATGTAGTTATGTAGCTGTGTAATTTTGATGTAGATGTGTAACTGTTTAGCTTCTGAACCCTGGGGCTGGTTGCATATCTGGTGGTGCACTTGTAATTGTGATGAAGTTGTGTAGTTGTGTATTGGTATAGTGGTGATGTAATTGTGTAGTGAGTAGTATGTAATTGTGTAACTGTGTACTCTGAACTGTAGAGCTTGATGCAGGTATGTATCAGTTGTGGTGTAGATGTGTAGTTATGAGGACGTTGTGTGGTTGTGATGCAGTTATTTAGTTGTAATGAAGTTGTGTAGTATGTAGTTGTATAACTGTGTACCCTCTGAACCCTGATGCTGGGTGTGTAACTGTCTGTCTAGGATCCTCTCTCACATTCCTGCTCCAGGTGCTGTGTATTTTCCTTTCCATCCTGCATGAATTCCCATGTAAACCCCACAAGCTGAATGCATACATTACCTAAATACTTCGTAAAAGGTTTCATTTCTACCATCAACAGCAGAAGCATTTAAAGCAGGGGTGGGCAAATCCAGTCCTCGAGGGCCTGATTGCTGTCACAGTTTATCCCCAGCCCAATAATGACCTAATCATGATCTTCAGTTTAGAATGACATGTGATTAATCAGCTGTGTTTGCTAGGGATGGAGAAGAAGTGTGACACCAATCAGGCCCTCGAGGACTGGAGTTGCCCATCCCTGATTTAAAGTGTACAATTGAGATTTGGGATTTTGTCGCAGAAGGACAGGGTAAAAACGTGGGAGTATTTTACCTATTCTGTCTCTTGTTGAAAAATAAGTTGTCTAAATTGTATGCCTACCACAGACAGAAAATGTGCAGAATAAGATGGAGTTAACAGAATTTCTTCTAGAGACCACTTGCGAGCCAGGACTCTCTTAATGGACTGAGCCAGGTACTCCCGAACTGGAAAGGAGTCAGCCCGGTGGAGGAGTGATGTAACAAATTCTGGGCGTACTCCGTCCATGGAAGGAATCGGGCCCACTCTCCCTCCCTGTCCTGGCAGTGACTCCTCAGCAACCGCCCCTGCTCCTGTTAAATCCTCTCTACCAAGGTACGCTACCAATACTCCTCGGAGACAGATTGCGTAGTACGAGAAATACCTTGATGTCCAGCGATGACAGCTGTGTGTGCCCAGGTTAGCAGCCGATCCCTTATCCCCGTGGGAACGTTGATGCGCTCAGGAAGACAGGTAGTGGGTGCGGGCTCCGTCTCCAGAGCCTGGCGAATGACCACATCTACTTCCCAGACCACAGGGTCTATGACTGGAGAGGAAGGGATTATGGGTGCATTCAGAAATCTCTCCCAAATGGAGGAGAGAGGACAGGGCATCGGCTTTGGTGTTCTTTGAAACTTGGCAATACGTCAGCATGAAGTTAAAGGGCCCACCTTGCTTGCCCCGGATTCAGCCTCCTCGCTGTCCGTATGTTCCGATGGTCAGTGAGGATGACGAATGTGTCCTGGCGCCCTCCAGCCAGTGTCTCCACTTGGCGCCCTCCAGCCAGTGTCTCCACAGTTCCTTAGAGTAATACGCACACAGATTATTTTTTGTGGATTACCTTGTTGTTGAAACATAACTGCCCCCACGCCCACCTCTGAAGAGTCCACCTCCACCACAAAGGGTATCGTGGGATCTGGCCCAGGAGGTGGAAGATCATGTGACCGTCCATCTGCTCTCGTGGATACCGAGTTGGAACATACAAGACACTGCTGGAGCTGGTGCCCTCCTTGACCACAATAGAGACAGAGCCCCAGATGTCATCATCTGAGTCGCTCCACCGCTGGGAGGCGTGACCCCTACCTCCATGGGTTCAGGCTCCGATCCAAAATGTTCACCGAGGGAGGGAGAGTAGCGATGAAGTAGGTCATCCAGACAGATGGCCATCACGATGAATGCGCCCAAGGAGAGGTTGTCTTTTCGACAGCCCAGTTCCGTCTGGACCTCCTTGAGCAGTCCTCTTCTGAATAGCATACGAAGCACCGGCTTATTCCATCCGCTGGATGCTGCTACTGTCCGGAAGGTGAGCGTGTACTCGGAAGCAGTCTGGTCCTCCTGCCATAGTTGGAGTAGGTGCTCACCCTCCTCTCTGCCATCCGGTGGTTGATTGAAGATACCTCTGAACAGAGCCATGAACCCCTGATACGAATCCAGCTCCTCCTCTCCTCTCTCCCAGATGGCTAGTGCCCATTCCAATGCCCGTCCAGTCAGCAGAGAAATAACCGTGGCAACCATGGACCTCTCAGTGGTTGGGGCTCCCATCTGGTGTGCAAAGTAGAGGGAGCACTGTAGTAGGAAGCCAAGGCATTTAGGTGGAGTGCCATCATATTTATCCAGGAGGGACAAATGGGCATCGCTGACCTGCGCGGGTTCTTGAATGGACTGGTGTGCTGGCTCGCTGGGTCGACTGGTAGTATCCCCCGCTAGTTGAAGTCAACGCCTCTCGTGTATGTTCGAGATGTTGAATGCTCCGAAGAACCTCTTCCATAGCCGTCCCCAGTTGCGCCAGCTAGTCGTGGTGTTGACGAAGTAGGTATCCCTGTTTGTCAACGCTGGGAGTCGAGAAGCAGATGGTAAGTTTAATAGAACAACGAATGGAACACTACAACATAGGAGTAGCTTTGTGACATGAACCACAGAAACAATACTGCCTGGGGAATGAACCTAAGGGAGTGCCAGATAAAGGGGAGGTAATGAGTGAGGTAATGGAGCCCAGGTGTGGCTCATGATGAAGCACAGGTGCGCGTAATGATTGATTCCAGGTACGCGTGATGATGGTTGTCAGGACCGGTGGTTAGTAAACCGGCGATGTCGAATGCCGGAGGGTAGGGGCGGGAGTAGATGTGGCATAGAGAAAGCATTATCCTACTATATAAACTGTCAAACCCACAAATATGCTGTCAAACTCAAATTCTCCCCATAGTCATATTGATAGGCATGGCGTTAACCCATAGAGAGACATTAGAGACTGCATAAATCATACCATACTAAACTACTGCAATGTCAGGCTTTTTCACTCAGAAGCAAAGTTTTGCTTTAATTCATTGAAACTGGTGCTCTGGCAGTTTATGGTATAGCTGAGATGTAAGAGTTTGTTACCGTAGTAGTATTTAACGGTGGAAAGAGAAGACCGTTCTAGGGACGATTGAACTCAAAGGAAGAACAAATAAGCACTAACTGTACTGGAGTCAGAGTTCAACTTCTACGGGATCGTTACAGGCAGAAGATGCCTTCATGGGGGCCTAGTGAATGTACGGTGTGTGAGTGTGGGTGTGTGTGTGTAGTTTTATTACTAGGTCTCCCACGAAGTACACAAAGGGTGTAAAACTGTCTCATTTCATTCGTGCTCACATACACACTAGACACATACTGTAAAGCACACACAATACATCTTCACACAAATATTACGGTGTTCTAACACTGTTAAAAGGTGGAAGCAGTGGGCATTGGAGGAATTTCACCGTTTTGTATCACAAAGACAATATTTAGCACTCTCAGTTAGCCAGGGCTAAACACACGCACACACAGACACACACACACACACACACACACACACACACACACACACACACACACACACACACACACACACACACACACACACACACACACACACACACACACACACACAGTTGTCAGTTGTGGCACAGGTCAGTATTTCACATTTTCCAAGGCAACATAACAAGCATTCAAAATATCATCCTTGCTCCAAAGTTAGAACTGTATGAATTTACGTTTAGGATACAGTGTCTATCAAGCGAACCCCCCCCCCCCCCCCAGTCTTAACACTCACGTATGAAAGTTGTCACACCTGTTAGCCAGAGGTTTCTTTCAGTGAATTCAGCAGCAGAAAAAAAGTATTTCCTTTCAAATAAATCTATATGGAGACAGGAGAATGAGAAACTAGAGTGGAAATGTCTGTGCCATGTTTAGAATGTAGTGAAATTAGCTGTTTAAAAATGTGTTTTTAACGATCAGAGTTTTTTTTTTTACATCTTAAATATAATAGGTATCACCACTAAAAGGTGTTACCTTTCGATCAAAATTAGTTCAATATCAGTTTGACCTAAAAACAACAACACATTACGTATCCCTCTCATAAACTGGGTGACCAGTTTGGATTGAAGAAGGCTCTTTCTGTGCCTTCAGTATAGGGAACCTACTCCTTCTACTAGTCTGCCATGCATCGGCTTGTTCTCAAAGGTGCATCTATGCCTTCCACTTCCCCAGAGGAAACTAAGTAGAACCAACTAATTCAGCCAAGAAGCAAAACAAGAAACAAACAGTTCCTATAGCTAAAACTCCACCCCTCATACATACAAACAAGTGCAGGTGCCGGAAAAACGGAAGGCTACGGTCCGTTGAGCATGTGTATTAGTCCCACCCGGTTCTAGTGGAGTCATGGATGTGACAAGCCACAGGCACCTCTCTGAGACCTGAGGTTTACAGACATGCTCCATAGCAACTATAGTTTCACACACAGCCATTTACCTTGGCTAGCTAGGCCATTCTTTGAGTAAGGATTATGGTTCCTCTTACAGTGCTACTGTGTGGACTTGAAAAACCCTCTGGTGCGGTGTGCTTAGTGTTATGGCTGGAGCACTCCCGGTAGCCGTCACATACGTCACAGACAGGCACGGCAGCAGATACACAAAGTGTCCCAGTGTCACTCGGATGCAGGTTAGACTGTTTGCCCATGATGACTCCACTCCTGTGAGGCTGTCCTCTTTGGGAGTTTTCCTAAATTGATTCATTTGCTGACAGACAGACCCTTTACACCAGATAGAACTCACCTGCTGAGGGGAGGTAGAGAAGTCTGTTGTCTTGGAGATTTCAAACACGTTTAGGTCAACACAGAGAGCCCGGCTATGACTTACAGGCAGGCTGACAGACAGGCAGGCAGGCCACCACTCACACTGTTTACTGTAGATCAGAACCAGAGAGCATTTTTGGCACCAACAATGGCTTTGGTCACTTTGCTGTGAGTCCATCATCTCAGAAATGTTTTTTTTTTATATAATGTGTTTGACATTGACATTTTCCACCACCTGCCTGAGAGAGAGAGGAGGGGGGATTCTAGCAGAAAACCTAAGAATGAAACCTATCCAACCAAAAACACTGCGACCCATACAACTAGAACCTATGCCTTCACTATGGGAAAACACTCAAATCGGATGTGCGTATGACCATAAACTTTTCTAAACACTAAAACAGTACAGAAATAAACTAAGAAAAAAGAAGGAACAGCATGTCAGAAAACATCTCAATGTGATTAAAGAATCCACATAATCAAATCCCTGCTGGGAAAATTGGAACCCACTAAACAAACAACGGAAAGAGCTATCTAACCAAAATGGAGATGTATGGACAAACTACTTATCCAACATTTTTGGCCATATTACAATGAACCACGAGCAAATACATTATAATTTGCAAAACATAGAATCAGCTATTAAAGACTACCAGAACCCACTGGATTCTCTGATTACATTGGATGAGCTACAGGATGAAATACAGTACAAGCACTCCTACCCAAAAAGGCCTATGGTGTTGATCGTATACAAAACAAAATAATAAAATATACAGACCACAAATTCCAATTGGCTATTCTTAAACTCTTCAACTTTAACCTCAGCTCTGGCATCTTCCCCAATATTTGGAACCAAGGTCTGATCATCCAAATCCACAGAAGTGGAGACAAATTTGACCTCAATAATTACTGTGTTATCTGTGTCAAAGGTAACCTCTGAAAAATCTTATGCAGTATCATCAACAGCATTTTCTCAGTGAAAATAATGTCAAATTGGCTTCTTACTAAAATATCAGAAAACAAACCACATACAGTGAGGGAAAAAAGTATTTGATCCCCTGCTGATTTTGCCCACTAACAAAGAAATGATCAGTCTATCATTGTAATGGTAGGTTTATTTGAAGAGTGAGAGACAGAATAACAACAACAAAAAATTCAGAAAAATGCATGTCAAAAATGTTATAAATTGATTTGCATTTGAATGAAATCAGCAGGGGATCAAATACAAATCAAAAACACCCTGCAAACCAAAACAAAAGCAAAGTCTTCGCATGCTTTGTTGATTTCCCAAAAACTTTTAACTCAATTTGGCATGAGGGACTGCAATTCAAATTGTTGGGGAGGAAATAAATTATATTATAAAATGAATGTATACAAGCAACAGGTTTGCAGTTAAAATGAACAATAAACACATATTTCTTTCCTCTGAGCCGTGGGGTGAGTCAGGGATGCAACATGAGCCTCAAACTCTTCAACACACACACACACACACACACACACACACACACACACACACACACACACACACACACACACACACACACACACACACACACACACACACACACACACACACACACACACACACACACACACACACACACACACACACACACACACACACACATATATATATATATACAAACAAAAATATAAACACAACATGTAAAGTATTGGTCCCATGTTTCATGAGCTGAAATAAAAGATTCCAGAAATGTTCCATATGCTCAAAAAGCTTTTTTATCTCATATTTTGTCGCCTCCAACGTCGTTTTAGAGAATTTGGCAGTACGTCCATCCGGCTGCACAACCGCAGACCACGTGTAACCACGCCATCCCAGGACATCCACATCCAGCTTCTTCACCTGCGGGATCATCTGAGACCAGCCACCCTGATAGCTGATGAAACTATGGGTTTGCACAACCAAATCATTTCTGCACAAACTGTCAAAAACCGTCTCAGGGAAGCTCATCTGCATGCTCGTCGTTCTCATCAGGGTATTGACTTGACTGCAATTCGGCACCGTAACCGATTTCAGTGGGCAAATGCTCTCCTTCGATGGCCACTGGCACTCTGGAGAAATGTGCTCTTTACGGATGAATCCAGGTTTCAACTGTACCAGGCAGATGGCAGACAGCTTGCATGGCGTTGTGTGGGTGAGCGGTTTGCTGATGTCAAAATTGTGAACAGAGTGCCCCATGGTATCGGTGGAGTTATGGTATGGACAGGCATAAGCTACGAATAACAAACATAATTGCATTGTATCGATGGCAATATGAATGCCCAGAGATACCGTAACGAGATCCTGAGGCCCATTGTCGTGCCAGTCATCCGCCACTATCACCTCATGTTTCAACATGATAATGCACGGCCCCATGTCACAAGGATCTGTAAACAATTCCTGGAAGCTGAACATGTCCCAATTATTCCATGGCCTGCATATTCACCAGACATTGAGCTGTGTCTCAGTAAGACACAAATAAGGTTGTTCTTTAAAAGGTCCAGTTGCCAGGGCAACAAATTATATATCGACAGCGCTACCCTAAAGAACACAAAGAATTATGACTACCTCTGCCTAAAAATCAACATCACTTCCACAAGGCTGTTAACGATCTAAGAGACAAGGCAAGAAGAAGGGATTTCTATACAATTCACAAAATGGAACAAACACCCATTTCAGACTGCATGCAGAATTCTGCAAAAAATAACCTTAATGTACAACAGAAAACCCCAAACAAGGCATGCAGAGCAGAATTAGGACTATACCCGCTAACTATACCCCCACCTATCTTCAGAGTTCGTAGTGTTAGGTGACCTAAACTGGGATATGCTTAACGCCCTGGCCATCCTACAATCTAAGATAGACGCCCTCAATCTCACACAAATTATCAAGGAACCTACCAGGTACAACCCTAAATGCGTAACCATGGGCACCCTCATAGATATCATCCTGACCAACTTGCCCTCTAAACACATCTCTGCTGTCTTCAACCAGGATCTCAGCGATCACTGCCTCATTGCCTGCGTCCGTAATGGGTCCAAACAACCATCTCTCGTCACTGTCAAATGCTGCCGAAAACACTTCAGCGAGCAGGCCTTTCTAATCGACCTGGCCCGGGTATCCTGGAAGGATATTGACCTCCTCCCATCAGTAGAGGATGACTGATTGCTCTTTAAAAGTGCTTTCCTCACCATTTTACATAAGCGTGCCCCATTCAAAAAATGTTTCACTAAGAACAGATATAGCTCGTGGTTCACCTAAGACTTAACTATCCTTGACCAGCACAAAAATATCCTGTGGCGTACTGCATTAGCATCAAATAGCTGCCGCGATATGAAACTTTTCAGGGTAGTCAGAAATCAATATACACAGTCATTTAGGAAAACTATGGCAAGCTTTTTCAAACAGAAATTAGCATCCTGTAGCACTAATTCCAAAAGGTTTTGGGACACTGTAAAGTCCATGGAGAATAAGAGCACCTCCTCCCAGCTGCCCACTGCACTGAGGCTAGGAAACACTGCCACCACCGATAAATATACGATAATTGTTCATTTCAATATTCAAACAATTTTCTATGGCTGGCTATGCTTTCCATCTGGCTACCCCTACCCCGGCCAACAGCTCTGCACCCCCCTCCACAGAAACTTGCCCAAGTCCCCCCGCTTCTCCTTCACCCAAATCCAGACAGCTGATGTTCTGAAAGAGCTGCACAATCTGGATCCCTACAAAGCAGCTGGGCTAGACAATCTGGATCCTGTCTTTTCAAAATTATCAGCCTAAATTGTTGCAACCCCTATTACTAGCCTATTCAACCTCGCTTTCGTATCGTCTGAGATCCCCAAAGATTGGAAAGCTGGCACGGTCATCCCCCTCTTCAAAGGGGGACTCTCTATACCCAAACTGTTATAGGCCTATGTCCATCCAGCCTTGCCTTTCTAAAAAAATGGAAAGCCAAGTTAACCAACAGATCACCGACCATTTCGAATCCCACCGTACCTTCTCCACTATGCAATCTGGTTTCCGAGCTGGTCATGGGTGCACCTCTGTCACGCTCAAGGTCCTAAACGACATCATAACCGCCATCGATAAAAGACAGTACTGTGCAGCCGTCTTCATCGACCTGGCCAAGGCTTTCGACTCTGTCAATCACCACATTCTTATCGACAGACTCAATAGCAATGGCTTCTCAAATTACTGCCTCGCCTGGTTCACCAACTGCTTCTCCGATAGAGTTCAGTATGTCAAATCAGAGGGCCTGTTGTCAGGACCTCTAGCAGTCTCTATGGTAGTGCCACAGGGTTCAATTCTCAGGCCGACTCTTTTCTCTGTATATATCAATGATGTCGCTCTTGCTGCTGGTGATTCTCTGCTCCACCTCCACGCAGACGACACCATTCTGTATACATCTGGCCCTTCTTTGGACACTGTGTTAACAAACCTCCAAATGAGCTTCAATGCCATACAACACTCCTTCTGTGGCCTCCAACTGCTTTTAAACGCTAATAAAACTAAATACATGCTCTTCAACCGATTGTTGCCTGCACCCTCCCGCCTGACCAGCATCCCTACTCTGGACGCTTCTGACTTAGAATATGTGGACAACTACAAATACCTAGGTGTCTGGCTAGACTGTAAACTCTCCTTCCAGACACACATCAAGCATCTCCAATTCAAAATTAAATCTAGAATTGGCTTCCTATTTCGTAACAAAGCCTCCTTCGCTCATGATGCCAAACATACCCTCGTAAAACTGACTACCCTACCGATCCTTGACTTCGGCGATATCATTTATAAAATAGCCTCCAACCCTCTACTCAGCAAATTGGATGTAGTCTATCACAGTGCCATCCGTTTGGTCACCAAAACCCCATATACTACCCACCACTGCGATCTGTATGCTCTCGTTGGCTGGCCCTCGTTACATATTCATCGCCAAACCCACTGGCTCCAGGTCACCTACAAATCTCTGCTAGGTAAAGCCCTGCCTTATCTCAGCTCACTGGTCACCATAGCAACACCCACCCGTAGCACGCGCTCCAGCAGGTATATTTCACTGGTCATCCCCAACGCCAACACCTCTTTTGCTGCCTTTCCTTCCAGTTCTCTGCTGCAAATGACTGGAACAAATTGCAAAAATCACTGAAGCTGGAGACTCTCCCTCTCTAACTTTAAGCACCAGCTGTCAGAGCAGCTTATCGATCACTGTACCTGTGCACAGCCCATTTGTAAATAGCAGTAAAGTTTAAAAAAAATAAAAAATAAAAGCCAATTGAATTGAATTGAGAGAGAGCGAGAGGGAGAGAGAGAGAGATGCATTTTTTACATGTGAAAATGTTCATTTGATCTTCACATGTGAAGGGTATATCACAGATTTCACATGTTTTTTTGTAAGGGAAGTGATGAAATGTTATAGGGGTTTTACGGAAAGTGGTGCGATGTTCAGCTAAAATGTCTATAAAAAAAGCTGTACCAATCTTTCATCAATGACAATATGATTGCATTTGACATGATGTCTCAGTACTGAATTTTCAATATGACCCTGCCTGGGATTTGAACTCACAGCCTCTGGATTTGGACTGCTCTGGTCTTTCTGCTGCACCACGAAGTCTGTTACTTTCTCAGAAGTCCCCTACACATTGATTACCTATAATATATCTCTGCATTTTGCAAAACAGTGCCATGTGCACTGCTATTTTAGTTAATCTGACTATTCTCTCATCATTGATTTAATTTAGTTATCTCAACAAGTTGATTGTCTTCTGTAAAGTTGTCGGTGGGGCATATATATATATTTTTTTTTTATGTTACTCCTGAATCACTAGGATGCATTTCTGTGTATTATACAATGCTGAGATTTACTTTGAAGTCCTAAGTGTAGGAATACAGGTGAAATCAGTCATTGGCACGGACATGGTGGCAGGAAGACCGAAACAGGTTGTGAGTTCAAAAGTCGAGGTGAGCACATGTTGAATAATAATGAATGTATGAATAAACATACACCATGTAATCATGTGTGTCAAATATGTACATGGAAACCACTGCGGCTATTTCGTGACAACCTAGCGACTTCTCGTTTGAATGGCATCATCTGAACATTTTAATCCACATGTGAATATATCATCCCATGTGAAGTGTTCCAAAACCACATGGTTTCACATGAAAAATCATGTGATGTGGTTTTTCCATCAGGGGGAACATAGTTTTACTGTAAATAATGAAGTTATTTGGGTGTAATACCCTTCCATGAATTTACACGAATCACTGTCAGAAAGGTGGTGTTGGATTGATTATTGTTGCATGCATAATTAAGCACAACTCTGTTTAAGGGAAGTCTGGCTCCACATGTCAATCAGGTGGATTGTTTGTGGCGTGCTTGCCTGCCATGTCGCCTGCCTTATTGTGATATCTAGCGATGGTGACAGTTTGAGTCGGGTGGAATGCTACTGGGGTAGAAGAGTGGCTTGGCAAATGACGGTATGCTATACACCACTGTTTTCTGTCTGTCTTGAGTCAGACATGGGTTGGGGACACAGCCAATATTTACAGTCATTATACCCATTATTTCAATATGTCCTCAACCACTAGCCAGACACATTAAGTAGTACCTGTGTGTAAGTCTAGCTCGGGTTGATATAAGACATTTACTGAGGGGGTTGGAGGGAGGGGATATGAAAGGTATAGATGTAAATGAATACCTGCTAGACACAGACGTCAATTCAACTACTATTCCACGTTGGTTCAACGTTATATCATTGAAATTGGTTCAATGTCATTTATTTGAAATGACGTGGAAACAACGTTGATACAACCTGTGTGTGCCCAGTGGGTTGGGATGTGAATGAAGCTAATTCATGTGTAGTTGTGTTTAATGACAACCATGTGGTTCACTTCTTAGTTCCCAGTTAGTGCTCCTTTTCTGTGTTATGAGTATAACAGGCTCCTTGAAACACTATGTTTTGTTGATGGGACTTTGGTTGGTGTTTACAGCCATAAATCAAAAGGCTTCAGATAATCCAGTGATTCTTGTGTAAATATTTTGATGAGCACAAGGACAGAATGTATTTCCATCATTCATTACTTGTTGTTGGTAAGATGGATGCATTCCCAACTACCACACACATTTTTTTTTTTTTTTTGGGGGGGGGGGGGGGCGTGAAAGGGCTGGAGATGGCAGGTAAGGTGCCACATGTATTTATTATATCCTTGGCAAAATTTAGTTTTCAGTAACATTTCTGCATTTTACCATTTCAAAACATCACCATAAATGTAGCCATTCAGCCCCCTGACAAACAGGATTAAGCCACTGCCTTTCTAGATTACAAAAGAAAACACAAAGAGTGTTGAAATGCAACTACTGGACTTCCCCATCTTTCATAGAGGGATCCCAGCATGCTCTCTGTTTGTCTCAGGTCAACACTGAGCACCGTGCGCATTCCTCACATAGCTGCACATCACTGCAAAATCCTCTACCTACAATCCCATTCAGCTAACAGCAGCCATATTTATGGCCCACAATCTTCTCCTTTCGTCTAGTTACTCTGAGTGTGTGCGTGTGTATGTGTGTGTACGTGTGTGTGCGTGTGTGTACGTACTGTATGTAAATCAAATTCTCCCTATACGTAGAGATGGGACTCTATACGTAGCCCAGCCTGGCATCTCAGTTAACCCCTGACCTCCCAGGTACCAGCTGCAGTGATGCATGCTAGGTCATATCCTGTGGTCATGGTCTGGTCATATCCTGTCTTACTTCTTCTTAGAATCATCACCCTATTCTTCATCCAACAGTCTGGGCATCCCTTACTCTACCCTCCCATCCATCATCTTATCCATTGCTCATATACCCCTCCTTACCATACCTTAACCTTCCCTAATCTCAACCCAACATTGTCTCTAACCCTGAGCCTATTTAATAATGGTGTTTTGTCTGTCTGATGTGTCTTAGCTAAGCACAGTGAATTGTGCAGGATCCTAACTGATATCTCTTTTGATGAAGCTGTCCCCGTCTACAGTAGTCCTGACCTTACATCCATCCAGGCCAAGAGTAACAAGTGACAGAAAGCTGGGAGAAATATGAAACACATAAAAAAGCCCTGTAAAAGTCTCCTCACTCTGACACAGGAAAATAAATGTACTTATTCAAACATTTCACTACCATGACATAATTAAGAAAGACAAGATAGTTCATTGAGAGAGGTGAAATCGATTCTCACATAGCGTCAAAACACAAGAACTGGCATGAGGCTATGAAAGCTGTGAATCACCTGGACAGCACAAACATGAGGCCTGTGTGTGTGTGCGTGCGCGCGTGTGTGTGTGTGTGTTGGACAGAACCAAAACAGATTTAAAGGAGCTGAGGAGGGGAGAGAAAAGCAGTTGAAGAGGATTGATAAGATAAGACTGCAGAATTCAAGGGATGGGTACGGAACATGAAAAACCAAACAGCAACAAAGCCATATTTGACTAAAACCTGGGTGTGGATGAGATTTAGAGGCGTGCAAAAGATGCCACAACATGTACTGCTGGCTGCTGCTACTGTCCGGTGAGCTTCATCTATGTCAGGCAAAAAGCAACAAAACAGGATGGAAACACAAGATCTCAGTCCAAGAACATGTGCATGTATGAATCATGTCTACTGACCAAAGACTTCAAGTACAGCATGTGGGTCCAGACCTGTCAGCTGCTGGCGATGCTCTGGCGGCTGGTATCGTGGCACTACTTCTGTTCCAGGACATAAAGAAAAGCAGCAGTACAGCGGTCCTGAAGGTAGAGATGGACGATATGTCCTAAAAATACTATCTCAATACCCTGCATTTCAAACAGTCAGCAATAATCAAATGAATAGAAGGCCAGCATCCCGGGGTCACTGTTGACATAGAGACTGGTGTTTTCGGGTACTATTTAATGAAGCTGCCAGTTGAGGACTTGTGAGGCGTCTGTTTCTCAAACTAGACACTCGAATGTCCCTGTCCTCTTGCTCAGTTGTGCACAAGGGCCTCCCACTCCTCTTTCTATTCTGGTTAGAGCCAGTTTCTGTTCTGTAAAGTGAGTAGTACACAGCATTGTACGAGATCTTCAGTTTCTTGGCAATTTCTCATGGAATAGCCTTCATTTCTCAGAACAAGAATAGACTGACGAGTTTCAGAAGAAAGTTCTTTGTTTCTGGACATATTGAACCTGTAATGGAACCCAGAAATGCTGATGCTCCAGACACTTAACTCGTCTAAAGAAGGCCAGTTTTATTGCTTCTTTAATCAGTACAACAGTTTTCAGCTGTGCTAACATAATTGCAAAAGGTTTATCTAATGATCAATTAGCCTTTTAAAATTATAAACTTGGATTAGCTAACACAACGTGCCATTGGAACACAGGAGTGATGGTTGCTGATAATGGACCTCTGTACTCCTATGTAGATATTCCATAAAAAAATCTGCCATTTCCAGCTACAATAGTGATTTATAACATGAACAATGTCTACACTGTATTTCTGATCCATTTGATGTTATTTTAATGGATGTTTTTTCTTTCAAAAACAAGGACATTTCTAATTGACCCCAAACTTTTGAACGGTAGTGTTTATATATATATATATATATATAGAGAATAATAGAATACACAAGATGCTATTTCAAAATGAGTTTGTGCACCAGCAGTCACTCAGTTAGCCAAGGTCAGCCCCATTTATTTTAGATTGGTAAATGAGTCTAGCGGCCAGCTATCTAAACTTGTAGTAAGCATGGTCGAATTACCGACTGGGGTGAGGACCATTGATCATCAGTTATTATATTAAAAACTGCCAACATTTTCCTCCATCCCATGGCAAATTGCAAAGAATTGCAGGATATGAACTTTAAAATATTTTCTTTTTTTCTCTTCGCTGTCACAAGGGGGGGTGCTAAAAATGTTTTGCTTTAGGGTGGGAAGTGGGTACTCTGGGGTGGGAAGTGGGTACTCTGGGGTGGGAAGCTTGAGCCTCTGCTGATGAGGTCCGTTTTATTGTGGCCTCCACTCCCCATCAAAGTTGCCCATCCCTGACCTATATGATGTTTTGACCTTCAGAAGGCTGGTGGGTTGAGGAAATGCTTCACCACAAAAAGGTGAGATGGGGGACAGGGTAATGTTGGGTCACTCATAGACATACATACATTGTCAGAGTCATGGTACCTCAAAATGGTTTACCTTCTAATGTAGTTTTGTGTTCTGACTGGAGCTGGTCATAGGGGTCGCCAATTTCAACACACACAGACATTCCTTTACAAGCATGTCGCTCAAGTCGTTCACAAAGTTGCTTTTATTCTGTTCATGTTCAATGTCCTTTAAAACCTGTCAGTGGGATAAACTGCCTTTTCATGTCCGCCCATGGACTGGGGGTCACCCTACCAAGCCCCCTAACCTCTCGGCCTAGACCTTGTAAACCCCCCCAGCGAGAGGCAGAAATGTTACATTCTGGGGGATTATGGGTCGGGTCTTGTCAAGTGGCATGCATAGTGTGTGCGTATGAGTTTGTATGTATGAGGGGGACTTTACTGCAACACTGCGGTGTGAAGCCTGGTCTTTGTGTACGGGCCAGCTGTGTGTGTGTGTGTGTGTGTGTGTGTGTGTGTGTGTGTGTGTGTGTGTGTGTGTGTGTGTGTGTGTGTGTGTGTGTGTGTGTGTGTGTGTGTGTGTGTGTGTGTGTGTGTGTGTGTGTGTGTGTGTGTGTGTGTGTGTGTGTGTGTGTGTGTGTGTGTGTGTGTGTGTGTGTGCAGGACAATGACCCTAAGCATACTGCTAAAGCAACAATCGAGTGGTTTAAGGGGAAACATGTAAATGTCTTGGAATGGCCTAGTCAAAGCCCAGACCTCAATCCAATTGAGAATCTGTGGTATAACTTAAAGATTCCTCTACACCAGCGGAGCCCATCCAACTTGAAGGAGCTGGAGCAGTTTTGGTTTGAATGATGGGTAAAAATCCCAGTTTCTAGATGTGCCAAGCTTATAGAGACATGCCCCAAGAGACTTGCAGCTGCCATTGTGGCAAAAGTTTGCTCTACAAAGTATTGACTTTGGGGGATGAATAGTTATAGTTATTATAGTTATTACATTACTCCAGACCTACAGTTCCAGTCAAAAGTTTGGACACAACAACTCATTCCAGGGTTTTTCTTCATTTTTACTATGTTCTACATTGTAGATTGATAGTGAAGGTATCAAAACTATGAAATAACACATATGGATTTACCCAACAACAACAGAAAAGCACCATTCTGCACTAACTGTCATTTTTATTCAGACATTTGGAACACAAATAAATAATCATTTACATTTACATTAAAACTATATAGAAGTAAAATTATATACTAAAATAAGATTCATAAATATCAAAAAGAAGTAACAAAGACAAATAGAAACAAATGTGTGTTTATTTGGCACTCGAGAATCAATACATTACCCATCCCACAACACTGTCAAGCAAGAATCAATACATTACCCATCCCACAACACTGTCAAGCAAGAATCAATACATTACCCATCCCACAACACTGTCAAGCAAGAATCAATACATTACCCATCCCACAACACTGTCAAGCAAGAATCAATACATTACCCATCCCACAACACTGTCAAGCAAGAATCAATACATTACCCATCCCACAACACTGTCAAGCAAGAATCAATACATCCCACAACACTACCCATCCCCCACAACACTGTCAAGCAAGAATCAATACATTACCCATCCCACAACACTGTCAAGCAAGAATCAATACATTACCCATCCCACAACACTGTCAAGCAAGAATCAATACATTACCCATCCCACAACACTGTCAAGCAAGAATCAATACATTACCCATCCCACAACACTGTCAAGCAAGAATCAATACATTACCCATCCCACAACACTGTCAAGCAAATCAATACATTACCCATCCCACAACACTGAATCAATACATTACCCATCCCACAACACTGTCAAGCAAGAATCAATACATTACCCATCCCACAACACTGTCAAGCAAGAATCAATACATTACCCATCCCACAACACTGTCAAGCAAGAATCAATACATTACCCATCCCACAACACTGTCAAGCAAGAATCAATACATTACCCATCCCACAACACTGTCAAGCAAGAATCAATACATTACCCATCCCACAACACTGTCAAGCAAGAATCAATACATTACCCATCCCACAACACTGTCAAGCAAGAATCAATACATTACCCATCCCACAACACTGTCAAGCAAGAATCAATACATTACCCATCCCACAACACTGTCAAGCAAGAATCAATACATTACCCATCCCACAACACTGTCAAGCAAGAATCAATACATTACCCATCCCACAACACTGTCAAGCAAGAATCAATACATTACCCATCCCACAACACTGTCAAGCAAGAATCAATACATTACCCATCCCACAACACTGTCAAGCAAGAATCAATACATTACCCATCCCACAACACTGTCAAGCAAGAATCAATACATTACCCATCCCACAACACTGTCAAGCAAGAATCAATACATTACCCATCCCACAACACTGTCAAGCAAGAATCAATACATTACCCATCCCACAACACTGTCAAGCAAGAATCAATACATTACCCATCCCACAACACTGTCAAGCAAGAATCAATACATTACCCATCCCACAACACTGTCAAGCAAGAATCAATACATTACCCATCCCACAACACTGTCAAGCAAGAATCAATACATCATTACCCATCCCACAACACTGTCAAGCAAGAATCAATACATTACCCATCCCACAACACTGTCAAGCAAGAATCAATACATTACCCATCCCACAACACTGTCAAGCAAGAATCAATACATTACCCATCCCACAACACTGTCAAGCAAGAATCAATACATTACCCATCCCACAACACTGTCAAGCAAGAATCAATACATTACCCATCCCACAACACTGTCAAGCAAGAATCAATACATTACCCATCCCACAACACTGTCAAGCAAGAATCAATACATTACCCATCCCACAACACTGTCAAGCAAGAATCAATACATTACCCATCCCACAACACTGTCAAGCAAGAATCAATAAATTACCCATCCCACAACACTGTCCAGCAAGAATCAATACATTACCCACCCCACAACACTGTCCAGCAAGAATCAATACATTACCCATCCCACAACACTGTCAAGCAAGAATCAATACATTACCCATCCCACAACACTGTCAAGCAAGAATCAATACATTACCCATCCCACAACACTGTCAAGCAAGAATCAATACATTACCCATCCCACAACACTGTCAAGCAAGAATCAATACATCATTACCCATCCCACAACACTGTCAAGCAAGAATCAATACATTACCCATCCCACAACACTGTCAAGCAAGAATCAATACATTACCCATCCCACAACACTGTCAAGCAAGAATCAATACATTACCCATCCCACAACACTGTCAAGCAAGAATCAATACATTACCCATCCCACAACACTGTCAAGCAAGAGTCAAGACCTTACCAATTCACCTTGGTGGTGTGCAGACTGCTTTTACATTATTCTTTAGGATTCTGCACAAACCAGAAAGAAATGCAATGCTATGTCTGTGAAACTATATATTCACAGTAGTACGAATGAATTGTGGTTTATTTGGTAGCATTTCGTAGCGTGACGGATTTTCCTAATTAGATTAGTACTATATAAAGTTAGAGGCGCACTATTTGATAGATTCCCCCGCTCTCCCTACCTCGGGCTTCCAGTTTGAGGTAGTGTGACTGATTTTACTAATTGCATTAGTACTGTGCAAAGTTAGAGGTGCGCTATATGATAGATTCCCTCACTCCCCCTACCTCTGGCTTCCAGTGGGGAGACAAAATTCAGAGCTAAAACATAGTTTTCAGCCCCTTTGTTTAGGCAAGCCTAAATTAGTTCAGGAGTAACATCTGGCTTAACAAATCACATAATAAGTTACATGGACTCTAGGGTTTGGAATGGTTTTTGAATTACTTCCCCTTCCTCTGTCCCCCCATATATACAACATCTGTAAGGTCCCTCAGTCAAGTATTGAATTTAAAGCACATATTCAACTACAAAGACCAGGGAGCTTTTGGAAAGCCTCATTAAGAAGTGGGTTGATTGATTAAACCACCCAGACACATCAAAGATACAGTCGTTCTTCTGAAATGAAACTGCTCAGGGATGTTACCACGAGGCCATTGGTGATTTTAAAACAGATACAGAGTTCAATGGGAGAAAACTGAGGATGGATCAACAGCATTGTAGTGACTCTACAATAATGACCTAAATGACAGAGTGGAAAGAAGAACACAAATATACAGAATAAAATATTCCAAAACATGCATCTTATATGCAGCAACTAAAGCAATACTGAAGAAAAAAGCACAGCAAAGGAATCTACTTTTTGGCCTAAATGCAAAGCCTTATATTTGGGGCACAACACATCACTGAGGAACTGCCTCCTTATTTTCAAGCATGGTGGTGGCTGCATCATGTTATGGGTATGCTTGATATCGTCAAATACTGGAGAGATGAAATCCTAGAGGAAAACTTGCTTTAGTCAGCTTTACACCAGAGACTGGGAGAGGAATTCACCTTTCAGCAGGACAATAACCTACAACACAAGGCCAAATATACACTGGAGTTGCTACCAAGAAGACAGTGAATGTTCCTGAATGGCCAAGTTACAGTTTGGACGGAAAATCTATGCCAAGACTTCAAATTTGCTGTCTGGCCATGATCCCCAACATTTTGACAGAGCTTGAAGAATTTTGAAATTAAAATTGTGCATGTTTTTTCACAATCCAGGTGTGCAAGGATCTTAAAGACTTTCCCAAGAAGACTCACTGCTGTAATCAATGCTTATGGTGTTTCTAACATGCATTGACTCAAGGAGCTGAATTTTTGTTACACTTTGACATTACAGACTATTTTGTGTAGATTGTTGACAAAAAAGTACAGTTAAATCCATTTTCTTCCCACTTTGTAACACAATACTTTAGCAAGGCACTGTATGTCAGCAAATCTTCCTCCAAATAACCCTTCTATGGATTAAATGTTATACACGTCCGAGAAATCATGGTTTGTTCTAGTTTTGTGAAGAATCACCCTAATGTCCTACCGCACCTCAAGCCATGTGTGTGTGTGTGTTCTGGGAGGGGGGAATGTATAAGTCATGGGAGCCCCCATTGAGTGAGTGAGTGACGGGCTTGTTTTTACAAAAACATTCAAACAAACGTTGGGCCATGCTGGTGGTGAGAGTGGCACTTTTAACATGGCACTGGGGACTCTTAAATGTCTACACGGACTGATTTACTTGCAGTCGCAGAGTAGGGGCTTGGGGGATAGGGTAGTGGTTCCTACCCGCCCTGGGTGTAGCAGGTGTGGGATCTGAAGTGTGACGACGTGCCCCTAAGAACCAGGGGAGAGCCAGGGGAGGGACAGGGGAGAACCAGAGGAGGGACACGGGAGAACCAGGGGAGGGACAGGGGAGAACCAGGGGAGAACCAGGGGAGAGCCAGGGGAGGGACAGGGGAGAACCAGGGGAGGGACAGGGAAGAACCAGGGGAGAACCAGGGGAGGGACAGGGGAGAACCAGGGGAGGGACAGGGGAGAACCAGGGGAGGGACAGGGGAGAACTAGGGGAGAACCAGGGGAGGGACAGGGGAGAACCAGGGGAGGGAGGGAGAACCAGGGGAGACAGGGTAGAACCAGGGGAGGGACAGGGGAGAACCAGGGGAGAACCAGGGGAGGGACAGGGGAGAACCAGGGGAGGGACAGGGGAGAACCAGGGGAGAACCAGGGGAGGGACAGGGGAGAACCATGGGAGGGACAGGGAGAACCAGGGGAGGGACAGGGGAGAACCAGTGGTGTGGGGGCTGTGCTTTGGCAAAGTGGGTGGGGTTATATCCTTCCTGTTTGGCCCTGTCCGGGGGTGTCCACGGATGGGGCCACAGTGTCTCCTGACCCCTCCTGTCTCAGCCTCCAGTATTTATGCTGCAGTAGTTTATGTGTCGGGGGGCTAGGGTCAGTTTGTTATATCTGGAGTACTTCTCCTGTCCTATTCGGTGTCCTGTGTGAATCTAAGTGTGCGTTCTCTAATTCTCTCCTTCTCTCTTTCTTTCTCTCTCTCTGAGGACCTGAGCCCTAGGACCATGCCCCAGGACTACCTGACATGAAGACTCCTTGCTGTCCCCAGTCCACCTGGCCATGCTGCTGCTCCAGTTTCAACTGGCCTGGGCCCTAGGACCATGTCCCAGGACTACCTGACATGATGACTCCTTGCTGTCCCCAGTCCACCTGGCCATGCTGCTGCTCCAGTTTCAACTGTTCTGCCTTACTATTATTCAACCATGCTGGTCATTTATGAACATTTGAACATCTTGGCCACGTTCTGTTATAATCTCCACCCGGCACAGCCAGAAGAGGACTGGCCACCCCACATATGCTCTCTCTAATTCTCTCTTTCTTTCTCTCTCTCGGAGGACCTGAGCCCTAGGACCGTGCCCCAGGACTACCTGACATGATGGCTCCTTGCTGTCCCCAGTCCACCTGACCGTGCTGCTGCTCCAGTTTCAACTGTTCTGCCTTATTATTATTCGACCATGCTGGTCATTTATGAACATTTGAACATCTTGGTCATGTTCTGTTATAATCTCTACCCGGCACAGCCAGAAGAGGACTGGCCACCCCACATAGCTCGGTTCCTCTCTAGGTTTCTTCCTAGGTTTTGGCCTTTCTAGGGAGTTTTTCCTAGCCACCGTGTTTTTACACCTGCATTGTTTGCTGTTTGGGGTTTTAGGCTGGGTTACTGTACAGCACTTTGAGATATCAGCTGATGTACGAAGGGCTATATAAATAAATTTGATTTGATTTGATTTGAACCATGGGAGGGACAGGGGAGAACCAGGGGAGGGACAGGGGAGAACCATGGGAGGGACAGGGGAGAACCATGGGAGGGACAGGGGAGAACCATGGGAGGGACAGGGGAGGGACAGGGGAGAACCATGGGAGGGACAGGGGAGGGACAGGGTGGAGAGTTCTCATCAAGCCCAGGATGGGACAACCTCATTGGTAGGGTCAGTTGAACTTTGTGAATCCACAGTTTTCCCGACCAACTTGTCCCACTCCTGGTTCTGGAGGACAATATGGTGTACAAACTATTTTTGCAGGCAAGTGCAAACAGCGAACACGAGTTTCAAGTAGTAACAAACACTTGTTTTTCTAAAATTCTCATCAAGACCCTGAGATGCTGAATCAGATGTATTTGTGCTGAGCTGGAGGAAAAGCCTGCATACCATGTGACTCTCCAGGACCAGGGTTGGTGACCACTGTTAAAGTCCTCCAGACTCATGGATGCCTTTGTTTTAAGCCCTGTGTGAGGTTGTGGTGGACTCTGAGTTGACAGTGATTAATACATGGATCACCACAGACAACACTGCTACTCCTACTGCTCTCTCTTCGTCCGCCCACGTGTTCTCGCACACCCCGAGAGCGTCTGGTCAGCGGGGTGGTGGCACCGGGATCCTCATCTCTCCCAAGTGGTCATTCTCTCTTTCTCCCCTTACCCATCTGTCTATCGCCTCCTTTGAATTCCATGCTGTCACAGTTACTAGCCCTTTCAAGCTTAACATCCTTATCATTTATCGCCCTCCAGGTTCCCTCGGAGAGTTCATCAATGAGCTTGATGCCTTGATAAGCTCCTTTCCTGAGGACGGCTCACCTCTCACAGTTCTGGGCGACTTTAACCTCCCCACGTCTACCTTTGACTCTTTCCTCTCTGCCTCCTTCTTTCCACTCCTCTCCTCTTTTGACCTCACCCTCTCACCTTCCCCCTACTCACAAGGCAGGCAATACGCTCGTACTCATCTTTACTAGATGCTGTTCTTCCACTAACCTCATTGCAACTCCCCTCCAAGTCTCCGACCACTGCCTTGTATCCTTTTCCCTCTCGCTCTCATCCAACACCTCCCACACTGCCCCTACTCGGATGGTATCGCGCCGTCCCAACCTTCGCTCTCTCTCCCCCGCTACTCTCTCCTCTTCCATCCTATCATCTCTTCCCTCCGCTCAAACCTTCTCCCACCTATCTCCTGATTCTGCCTCCTCAACCCTCCTCTCCTCCCTCTCTGCATCCCTTGACTCTCTATGTCCCCTATCCTCCAGGCCGGCTCGGTCCTCCCTCCCGCTCCGTGGCTCGATGACTCATTGCGAGCTCACAGAACAGGGCTCCGGGCAGCCGAGC